>NC_051277.1:26721810-27021810 GCF_015220745.1 Sebastes umbrosus
AGAAGTATCTTGACCTGTAGCTCGTACCTGTAATTTCCTTCTGGGAGTTTGATGAGAAGATCGACACCACTCTCACTTACAGGAACAGTGTGTAACATTTAGGAGGATCTATTGGCAGAAATGGAATATAATATTAATAAGTATGTTTTCTTTAGTGTATAATCACCTGAAAATAAGAATCGTTGTGTTTTTGTTACCTTAAAATAAGTATTTATGTGTACATATGGAGCGGGTCCTCTTGACAGAGCCGGCCGCCATGTTTCTACAGTAGCCCAGAAAACACTGGCTCTAGAGAGGGCCATTTGCGTTTTCACGCTTTCCCGTCGACCACCGTAGTTCTCCTACACACTTGGCACACAGGAGAAGTTCAGCTGGTTGCAATCTGCGACCTCACCGCTAGATGCCACCAAGTCTACACACTGCACCTTTAACACACAAATAGGAGAGTTGTAGGCTATCAGTCTTCTCATCTAACTCTCAGGAAGAATGGAAACAACCTGTAAACACAATACTGACATACCTTATAAAGTTGAAATGGCAAACATGTTAACCAACAGTTGCCCATTTACACATCCAGCCGTTACAGGGCATTCATTTGGAGTCGTGTTTCGGACCACCTGGCAAATATAAGTCCAATATTGATTCCCCTGTTAGCTCTGATTTGCTCTTCATCAACTCCCGAGGGAAATATCTGGCTCTGTAGCTAAATGCTCTATTATGTTCACCAGCTAGTTTCTACCTGTATCTGCTGCCAACTGCCATTTGGTGCTGGGCAGGTTGTGTACAGTGAGCTTTCTTTACCAAAACAGTAAAATTGCAGAACAGAAAACCAAAACAATCAGCTTTAAGACGATAAAAGGCTTGTTACTAGGACACCTTTCTCTCGTCTCCACTTCCTCCCACTGTGACGTCATTTGAAAGTAACAACAACTAACCATAATATCTCTATAACTACACATTGACACATGTTCTATTACACGGACTCATGACGGTTAAGGAAAGTTAGTGTTACATCTCCTCTCTCGCACAATTCCTGAGCCTCCAGCTGCAACTACTTTACTCAGATTAACTGTCAATCATGACGTCTCAGCCCCTTTTTATAGCATCAATAACTAATTAAAACCAAACTAATCAGAAAAAGGAGCACTTGAACATACATCAGCGTGATAAGAACGACCTAAAATGACAGAAAAGATCTGTGGGAAAAATGTATTTGACGTTTACTTTGACTTTTTAGTTTGGCCCATGTCCCATCAGCTAATATGGAGGGGACTTGATTTATGACCTATACTGCAGCCAGCCACCAGGGGGCGATCCAGATGTTTTGGCTTCACTTTTGGGGAGCTGTCATGTTGTCCATCTACAGTCTATGGTTTAAATCAACTATTTTTCTCCACTCCCTCTAAATATCTCTGGTAAATATTGCTCTTAATACATAGTATTAGCTAAAAACAAGTTTACTGAGACTTGTGTTTACTTCATTTAAAGATTGAACTGGTAAACATCTCTTATCATTGCTGCAAAACATATAAGAAACCTAGAATGTGGTCATGGGAGGTTTGATTTGTGATTAGTGAAAGTAGCTTGTAAAGATTCTGAAACTGCTCATGCCATGTGTTTGTGTTCATCTTCAGCAGTGAATCTGTGCACACACACACACACACACAGATTTATTCAATATCAGAGACACACACATGCTTTTACACTCTAAAGCACATTCTGCTGTGAAGTCCTGTGATCAAAATCAAAGACCCACTCCATGTGCACACACATTCTGCAGTGTGTGTGCGTTGTATATGTGCCCGCAATGCTTCCTGCTTGTGTGTGTGTGTGTGTGTGCCCCAGCTGTCTCACAGAGCTCCCTGTTGTTTGGCCTGCCGTGGCAGACGGAGCCAACGCTGTAAACTCTGTGAATCGATGCTCGTTTGGAGGATTTCTCTATTTAATTCCACCTCAGTCAGCAGCGCTTCATCCTTCTGTGTGTGTGTCGGTGTGTGTGTGTGTGTGTTTGTGTGCACACTTGGGTGCGTGAACATGTGTCCTTGTGTGTGTGCACATTTGTATCTCTATATCTTCATATCGAGTTGCCTGTTTGAGCATGTGCAGAGGAATTCTGCAGGAGGTCTTGGTGTGTGTGGATGCTAACATGTGCACTTCTGTCGTCTACACACACACACACACAAACAAACACGTTTACACACACACAAACACACAAAGAGGTAGGAGTCTTGCAGCAGAAGCTAAAGACACACACCATCACTCTGTCTAGCACCTCCCCCTTGCTTTGATTATACTCACAATGCTATTACTTGAGCACACCAACATCAGCATATTGATTCATCTTCCCCACTACCTGCTCACATTTAATATGCTAACACACATGCACACACACACTCCTCATGAAAGCATATCTTATTAGAACACACACACACACACACACACACACACACAGACAGGTAAATGCATGCATGCATGATGGCACACATGCATATACATACTCTGACACCACAGCCGCCCACATTAACACACTTATGTGCACCATCGCAGGAGACCACCCACCCCAACAAACCAAAACACAAGCTGTTAGCTTTTCTCCTCAGCAGTTACCTCCCCCTCTCCTCCCCTCTCCTCCCTCCCTCCCTCCCATTGTCACATCAGGGATTTCCAGTGTCCCCAACACGTTGCCGCCGTCACGTCCTTGCAGATGTCACTTAGCTGCACAGACCCACCTCTTCATTTCTGCATCCATCCATCCCTCCGCCTCTCGTGGGACACGGAGGAGGGACGGACCAGGGAGCAGTGAGTGCATGTGTGTGTTTGTGTGTGTGTGGCTACAGAGGGGGAAGGGAGCCGGGCAGGTTAATGAATTAGTAATTAGGATTGACGTTGCGTCTGCAGTGGGTTTCCCTAAAAACTGTTCTCTCCCCGGTCATCTGTGCATCCTCTGAACTCTCTTTGTCATCTTCAACCCCCCCTTGCCCTCCCTCTCCTTGCGTAACCCCCCTCTACCTGTCTCACTTTGGGCTCCCTCGCCTCTCTAACCTTCTCCTCCCCTTGCCTTCAAACACACACCAGGCTCTTTTGTTCTGTCCACATCCTCTCTCCTGCTTTTCTGCATCTTCTTAACTCCCCTTTTTCCTCTCTTCCTCTTCTCTCTTATCTCTTTCTCAGCCACTCCCCTCTTCTTTTGTCTCCTTCTAATGTGCTATTGATCACTGGATCGGACTCTGAAGTTCTCAATCCATGTTACATTAAAGCTTGGCACCCGCTCCTCATTATAAGGGCCGCATCCAAGATCCTCGAAGAAAACATCGTAAAAATGTTGGCAGCAGACAATGCAGAGCCATATGTGTGATTGTATGCTTCTGTTTATGACCTTGAGGTGCACCAGTAAGAGGGTACTCTCAAAGCACCGTACTGTATGTTTTAGAGACAAGGCTCTTGGCTTGATTTGACTGGGCTGGTTTTTACACGTGGGAGATGAGTGAAAGTGAAAGAGCAGGTTGGAAGGGAGTGAAAAATGGGTGGTGGGCACACGCTGGTACAGTGGAAGAGTTGTCCTCTATGCTTTCTCAAGGGCAGAGAGGACAGAGGCTAATTTATAGGATATATGTTGGCAGATAACATCAACTGCTGGTGCACATTTTGTGTTAGATCCTCTGCCATCCAACAGAACCAACATCATCACAGGCTCAGAGCATCATTTGCTATTTGACAGGACAATCAGATATTTCAAACCACGCCTCCTTTATCACTGTTTTTCTGTCTATCTAATACAAAAATCAGACTCTCAATCCATTCCCCAGCTTGACAAGTATGTATATAAATATATAGACACACAAAAGAACATACACTCTATTAATACAAAATCAAAAATGTTCTGAAAATGTCAGCCAACACTGAAAGCTATTCATCTTTGTTCCCCAGCCTACATAACCGATTGTCTTCTTTACAGCGGTTTAATTATCGGTACAGTATTTCTCTCTGTAATTATAGACCCGCCACAAAGGAAGGAGTATTGACAGGTTCCTCCAGAATGACTGGCACCTTTAGAAAAAGAGGAACTAGTGAAGATCGAAGGCTGTAAATAGTGTAAATACCACAAGTAATGAGGTGTCTTCTGTGGTCAAATTGTCGTGGCAGTTCCGATTGCTTTCAACAATTTGACCAAGAGAAATGTATGTTCTGTGAGAGCTATGTATGTGATAGACCGGGTGTACTCCTCTTCTTTCCTAGTGCGTGCTGGAATAGGCTAGCTATTGCACGACCCCACACAGTGGGTATCCTACTACTGAATGGATGGAAAACTTTGTTTTCTAAAACAGTGACATTGTTGTAGGTTATACTGCACAATTAATCAAATATTAACCTCTTAAGCCCTAAGGGGCTGGAAGGTGTGATTCGTCTAGACAAACATACCCCAAATAAATCAAGAATAGCTCCACAACTACCAGGTCTATATGCATGATATTGGTCTCTATGGATAGGTACGACCTCAGGGAAGTCATCCCCAGTGTCAGTAACATTGTGACTGTTACTATGCCTGAGTAAAATTGTGATGAACCAAAGGAAAAAATTACATTTTTATCGTTGCCTAAAATGTTTTCTAGATTAGACCGTGGATAACACCATCATAGCAATGATGCCATGCACAGAGATGCCACTGAATTCATTCAGCAACTCCTTGACTACAACTGTGCCAAAGCAGATATAAATAACACAAAGCACATACTGTATATTCTACAAAGGTTTTAGTAAGAATAGGACCAGACGGACTCTCCATTTGGCCACATGGGTTTTCTACCTCCTGAAGGGGAATCTGGCTATAAAATACTACTGATATCCACTACAGGAGGCTATGTGTACACATCTGTGCATCATCAGATTCCACAATGTGCACAGTATAAAATCAATAAAAAAAACAACTAAACTATAATTTTGGCTCCAAATGGAGTAGTTTTATTATAATAATGAAATATGATCAAGTAAAACTTAGATAATAAGAAATAAGATCAATAACAATGTAAATAAATAAGATAAAAAAGAATCCAAAGTCAAGTATGTACATTCAATAAAAAAACAGTCCAAAATATTATAAAGTAAAAATACAATTTCTCGTGTGTTGATTTTGTAACTGCAAAGTGTATTGAAATCATTGCCAAACATTGTTTGGACAAATACACTTGGAGTGTTATTTTAGTAGCGTTAAGGCCTCGTCTATTAGAAACAATTCCGAAAAAAGACCGCCACAGCATTTTATGAAGTTTTTAAAGGCAGTGCTTTAACACACAGCGCAGCCGAACTTGGTACCGGGACCGTCGGGTAAAAGAGGTCGCAATCACGATTTGGGCTTTTTGTACGTTTAAATTGCGTGCTGCGCTCATAGAAAACTCTGCTGCAAATCAAATCAAGCGCTTCCTAAATGAACAGCCAGCCAGCAGGGGGCGATCCAGATGTTTTGACGTCACTTTAGCCAAAAACATTCCTGAATATCGTGACTTCAGTCCAGAGTAGAAGTGTAACATACTGTATATTATTTGTTTTGCCCATCTGCTATCTGTTAGCAGACGGACATAACAAAAATATAGTGAATTCAGGTGAAGAAGAACCTCATTTTAAGTATTTTTTATGTGAATGTGAAAGCAGCGCTCTGTTGATTTAATTTTGGGTGAAAAGTTTTTGATACAATTTTATGTATATGTAGCGTATAGGAGATGCGCTGTGAATAAGGACCATTTTGATGCAAAGATTTGTACATTAGAAGGAACGTAGCACAGCGTGGAAGTGAAAGCAGTGCTCTGTTTATTTAAATGTGAAAGTACAATCAAAATATTTGTCCCTTAAATCAATGAATAATTGTGATCTCAATATTGGTCAAAATAATAGTGATTCTCATTTTGGCCATAATCATGCAGCCCTACATTGTTGGAATATTGCTAATGCTATCCTGGCTAACAGTAATTACAGTAAATAAACAGTATTCTTAGTTCCTAAAACACCAACATCACCGGCTAACAATAAGGTCAAAGGTCAGGGCCATATTGCTGCTGTTACAATAAAACAGATTTACGACATAGTAAAATGTAACACACACATTTTATATTATGGGCACTGTATCATGCCCAGTAAATCTGAAGCTCTCCATCATTTGTCGGGGATTACGTTGCTTACACAACATAATTCAAGCACTAAGTTGACTTACTTTGAATTTACCTCATTTGTTTGGGGGCATAATTAGATTTTAAATGACTTGAGTAGCATATCTAAAAATCTATAAAAGCAGACTGTTGACTGTTTCATGGGTCATGTTTTCCCTTTGCAGACATCAAATTCCTATCTAGACCAAACTACAGCATGACCAATGCTGCATCCTGGATATGACAGCTGCAGGACTTTAGACCTTGGACAGCACTATTTGACTTGTCTGTAAATCATCAGCAATTGTTTTTTCTGGTCAATTCTCAAACTTTTCCCCCACAATAACATGTGTTTCCAATGCTGGTGGAATAAATAAAATGCCAAGTCAAATAACCCATTCTTCTGAGGACAACCTGGAAGCCTCCCAAGCTCCTTTTTAAGCATCCCTGGACTTCAGTCTGGGAACCACTTGACACCCTTTCTGCACCCAGCTCCTGTGTCCCCAGAGTCAGGACTAAACATGCAGAAGCAGCGTTCAGTTTTTATGCACCAAATATTTGGAACAAGCTCCCAGAAACCTGCAGGACAGCTCCAACTCTGAATTCTTCTAAATCAAAGCTTAAAACTTTCCTGTTTGCTGCTGCCTTTTATTAAACCAGATAATGATCGTATACTGCACTAGAGCTTTTACTCTTGTGTGTTATACTCTATTTTAGCTTCTATCCTATAGCTTGTTTTTATTTTCTAATCTTTAATGTTTTTATAATTGTCTTAATGTTCTTTTGCACTTTGACGCAATGTTCTTGAATGTTTATGTAAAGCACTTTGAATTGCCCTGTTGCTGAAATGTGCTATACAAATAAAGCTGCCTTGCCTTGCCTGTGATAAAGTTAAAGTCTAACCCATTTGAATGTTATTTTAACACGTAGCCTGTAGGTCTGCATGGGCAGTTACATCATCAGTGGTCACTCAGAGAGGAGGACTTGTATCAGTGCTAATCTTCACTGCAGGCTATATAGTGTCTGATATCAACAGGCCCTGGAGACACGTCCCACTGCACGGTGCTCCAGAGCAGTCCGAGGAGAGGAATCACCATCTCTGCAGCTGCCATTCAAACTGCACATAGAGGAGGAGGAGGAGACGAGGAGGACGCCTCCATCCATCCATCCATCCATCCATCCATTCATTCATCAATCCGCTCAGTGATCGCTGCTCCGCCGCCTGCTGGACCTCCCGCGAGCCCCCTATACCGAGACAACACCGGTGAACAACGGTCGCACGATCATAACCGTTGAGAGAGAGCGAGAGAGAGAGAGAGAGAGTAAGAGAAGAGAGGAGGGGGTTCAGCTGGAAGAAGGACGAGCAGCGTGGAGAGAGAGAAGAGGAGAGAAGAGCCCGTCTGTCACTGTTATTCCCCGGTGTGGATGGAGAGAGACGGAGCCGCTGACTGAACGCACCGGTGAGTGAACAAACCACACGTTATGTGTTTAATATGTTATCATGTTTAAGCTAGCAGGGCTGAAACAGACCCTCTGTTTGACCGGCACATAGACGGAGCCCCATGAGTAGATATCACGTAGTTTAGTGTTTCTCATGAAGGCTGCGTGGAGCTTTACGCGTCCTGTTTTTCTCCTGTTTTGTCCTCTTACCGGCAGGCTGCAGGACAGCACCGCGGTGTCAGTGGAGCTCATATAGGCTGCTGAGATACACTACAGTATATATAGGGCCGTGTGGGGTTTTATTATGATGGAGGTGTGTTTAGTGTGTTTTCTCTCTCCTGAGAAAGAGAGAAAAAAGCGTTTCCGTTCCGCTGTTAGGAGGACAAGTCGGTCTTGAAACGCGACCAACAAGGTCTATTTTGGAGGAAAAGAAAAGACAAACCGGCCTCAATTGAGCTTGAACCGTGTCTCCCAGCACATCCTGTTGTCATGGTTACTGGCTGGAGGAGGCTGGGAGAACATGGCTGTCTCGCGCTGTGCGAGACTCTCTCACACACACACACACACACACACGCACACACACACGCACACACAAGGGAGAGAGACAATAAGCCTTGTCTATCTGGTGTTTGTTTATGTCTTTTTAAGAGTGTTGGGAGACACTTTGGAATAAGAACAAGGCACATAGTAACCTCACTATACATTTGAAAGGGTATCCTATTATCCTATATGCACATTTGAAAGGTAACTGTAACTGTATTGGAATTATATACTGACAACAGATGAGAATAAAAATAATAATAATAATACCAAATGAATAAATAATAAGTGTATTTTATGTATATGCATATATATTTTAATGAGTCATTTTCGTATATTTATTATTTTAATAATAATAAATATAAAAAATAATACATAAAGAGCCATGATAATAATAATAATAATAATAATAATAATAATTTTATTTGTAAAGCACTTTTCAAGCCCAAAGCACAAAATGCTTTCCAAGGAAATTCACATCATATACAGCAGAATACAATGAAACATAAATAATTAAATAAAAAAACAATAGAATCAGATCACTATAAGCCCAACAGGGACTACCACAGTCACAGTCACAGTCGAAGAGCCTAGTCACATCATTATGCATTTTAAAGGTTAAACTATTATCCTATGCACATTTTAAAGGTAACAGTAAGCCCCTATTGGAATTATATACTGACAACAGATGAGAATAAAAATAATAATAATAAATAAATAATAGATCATATTTTTTATAACTTATTTTATATATTTATTATTTTAATAATAATAAATATAAAAATATTACATAAAGAGCCATACGAATAAAATATTTATTTTATACTTATATATATATATTTAATATATAAATAAATAATTCATTTTAGTATATTTACTATTTAAATAATCATAAATATATGAAAATAATACAGAAAGAGCCATAAGATCACTATAAGCCCAACATTGACTACCACAGTCACAGTCTAAGAGCCTAGAAAATTACAGAAAAATGTTTCCCCAGTGTAAGAAAGAGCTTCTTTGCCTTAGGATGTGGGTGGCTTTTTTAAACAGGTGTTTGATAGCAGCTTATTTTTCATCCCTGAAGCAAAGTCACTATTATCTTAATTATAGCCATTTGCATGTCTAGTCTCGATCCATTGTAAGTCATTCCCCCCCAGTACAACAGTGGGCTCTCCCAGGCTAAAGTGCAGCTCTCTCCAATGTAATCATCTTGAACTTAAGGTGTCAGACATCCAGACATACCTTCTCCAGACCAAACTGTTTATCTCTTTCTCTTCTCCTGATTCTCTCTCTTATCGTTCTTCTCTTTGTTTCATCCCTCTAATTACTTTATTGACACGGTGGTTGATCAGAAACAACAGTACCAAAACCCTTTAGGATGCAACATTTAAAAAAAATAATTTATCTTTCAAACCGTGTTTAGAAAATATAATATTTGGGTTGCAAATATGTGAAGGACATATTAAAACTGAAAATCCAAAATGTGAAAGAGAACATGCAGCTTTGCAGATGCTGGAAAGGGCATGTTGTGTGTGTGTGTGTGTGTGTGTGTGTGCGTGTGTGTATAAAGAGTGAATTTGCATGACAAAATGGAAGTGCCCTGGGAAAAACAAGATAGATCACCACATCATTGTGAGCGTGTATTTAGATGTGAGCGTTTAGAGTGACTAAAATGTGAGTGGATGGTTGACCTTGACAGCACAGAAGTGACATATTGGGGTGATTTGGGAGCTGACTGACTGTTAACGCTCCAGTAGGCTGATGGCCTGGTGGCTAGTTGTTGGAGGCTCAGTGGTCATAATGGTGTGACTTAGAGGCAGGCTAGAAAAACACCCTGGACTACTTCCAGCTCAGTGTTTTCCTGCTTTCCTGTCCCAGGCTAATGGCCAGGAAATGATTTTTCTTCCTCTCTGCCTGCATCTGTGCTTGTGACACAACAGCATTTTTGAAAGGTGACTTTATCTCTGCACCGTGTGTGTGTGTGTGCGTGTGTGTGTGTGTGTGTGTGTGTGTGTGTGTGTGTGTGTGTGTGTGTGTGTGTGTGTGTGTGTGTGTGTATGCGTGTGTGTGCGTGTGTGCGTGTGTGTGCGTGTGTGTGTGTGTGTGTGTGTGTGTGTGTGTGTGTGTGTGTGTGTGCGTGTGTGTGTGTGTGTGTGTGTGTGTGTGTGTGTGTGTGTGTGTGTGCGTGCGTGTGTGTTGGCTGCAGTGCCAGTGCTGCGGCCAGCCTGCATATTATGAACAGGGTCAGTAGGTCATTTGTAGTAGGAGACTGCAGTGTTATATCTCTCTGGTGGACAAATGAAGAGAGGAGGAGGGAAGTCTTTATTCAGATCTGATTAGCATCCTTCAGTATTCAGCTGATAGCTTCATAAATTAATGTTGATTACTAATTAGCTCCTTATGAAAGTATTTAGAGGGTTGTCCTGGTGGTGGTGAAGGTGTCTATTATGACATATTTGGCTGGATTTGAAAGCAAATAGTTTTTTGTGTTTCATGTCCCTCTGTTCATATTCTAATTAAAGCTAAAATAATGCAAAAAAAAAAAAAGAATATATATATATATATATATATATATATATATATATGTAACACTGTACTGGTTTTGTATTTAGACTCAATGTCAATGACTGCATGCAGTGGAGCACCAACACCGTCAATGTCTTCACACCACTTGTCAATACTGTGGCAGTGCTTTTTGGTAAGAAACCCTCATGGTGGCACACAGCACAAACTAAAAAACTGCTCAAATGTTTTTTTTTTGTTGTTGTTTAAAATGAATACGGGCAGCACTACAAACGTAATGAGGCCAGACAAGTTAAAAGTGGTCAATTGGCTGCCTGTTCCACCACTTAAACTCCGTGAAAGGTGATGCGGTGATGCCATACACGAGAGTCTGCAGTATTGCAGATAGATAGATATTGCTATAGATAGATAGATAGATAGATAGATAGATAGATAGACTGAGGTTTTTATGCAGAACACAAGTTTCTTTAATATAATGTTAAGGCTGTAATTTATTCACTTCATATTGCAATATTGCAAGTCATATCATGTTGTGTCAGAAAACCTGCAACATGATTTTCTTCCCTGTTGTGTAGCTCTAGTTCTGTAGCCATGTCACATTCAGTCACTGCTGATAACATCTGGCCATGGTGCAGTCAAAGAGTATGTAGCTGCCACCATTTTGGACTGAAAATGCTTATTATATTTATAACATTTTATTGTTCAACACAGGTCATTTCAGTAGAATGCGACAATAGAATAGAAATAATTTTCCTTTACTTTTGTACAGCACTCTTTAGGCAGACATTTTACTGGCATCCGGTAGTCACTTTCAGTCCAAAATGGCGAAAAGGTAGCTTTGCTGCTGGGCGCTGATGTTGCAGTGGAACGAACAATTGACTTTCACTTTTTGCCAATATACGCTCTTTGGTGCATCTTCTCCACTTGAATAGGAAAGGCGTTAAGGGCCCTGCGTAAAGGCACAAAAGTACCCAGTTATTATATTTTTCTGCTTGGAAGGAAACACACATTTTATATATAAAGATTGCAACTGCTGACTTGTGCATTTCTTTACAGTAAGTGATGGAGATATCGTAGCTGTCAGAAATTCTCAGACCTCTTCTGCTTTGATTTTGACCATTCTTCTTAAATTGTGTCTCCCCAACTTTATGGAAGTGTAATACTAAATTGCCCTCTTTTGTTATTGGTCAACCGAACCAACTCTTTGGACTCCGCTCCAGCTCCGCTCTAACTAGCTTTGTTTAAGTGCGTGCCAAACTAGCCGCTAGGCAGGTCTGATGCAAATGTGTTACTTGGTGACATCACCACGTTGCGGAAGAAAAGGCGGGTCTTCAAACAAGGCGTTTCAGGCAGTTCAGGAGCAGTGTTTCTGCGGAGAGAGTAATTCCCTTTAGCTTGAACTTTGGGCTTTGTAACTTTGCAGACCTTTTACATGCACAAAAAAACTATATAACACACTAAAGGGAAGGGAAAAAGCACAAAAGCATAATAGGTTCTCTTTAAAGTTGAATAATGTTGAACTTTAGGACGCAATGCCAGAGCTGAGTGGGCTTCCTATTCCAGTAAGACTTTTGTCGCTCTGGAGAAGTGTTGTTTTCTCATTTTTGATGTCTCCAGTCTGAGTATCTCAGTAGTGTTTCTTTGGAATCTCTCTGCCTACACAGACCAGTCATGCTTATCGCTGGAGAGTCCCAGTGGACTGCGGCTCTGTGTCTGGGGGATCAATAAATTACGCCACAGTGCGTGTCTATGTGCATGCGTTGTGATGTGTGTGTGTGTATCAGAGAGTGTGTGTGTATGTCTGAGTCTCTGAGGGAGACAGGCAGAGAGATAGAGAGAGATATAAAAGGCACCGGAGACAGAGAAGAGCTATTTAATGGCGACTTGGCCTTTTATCCAACGTCATCCTCACTTGATTGGTGGTGGATGGGCATGCCGTCAGATGTGTGTGTTTGTGTGTGCTGTTCACATGATTGGCAGATGGTCCGATCGCAATTAAAGGAAATTGATAAGGTTTAAGAGCCCCAGTGTTCTGCTGACAAAAGTGGAATGCAATAAGTCTCTCCTGATAGCCACATAGAGACACAAAGACTGAGACACACACACACACACACACACACACACACACACACACACACACACACACACACCCTCTTTCTCTATGTTTTTCTTCATCTATCATGTGTGGTGTCTGAGCACATCTTCTCATCCTCCTCAGCAGCAGGATTCACGCTGCTCACTTCCCCAGTCTTCTCTTTTTCTGCTTGCTAAGACCCATTTACCTCAATTATTGTGAAATGAGAGGCTGAGACAGAGAAAAGAGCAAGCGAGAGGAGTTAGACTGTGAGATAGCAGAAAACATAATGTAGAACAGATGAAGAGAGGAGAGTGGGAGAAAAACAGGACACTGGAGACGCACAGAGAGGGAGAGGGAGAGAGAATTCCCACTTTCCATGTCTGGTTTCATAACGGCTCACTGTTTCCATTTATGGAGATGTGTCACTGTTCTGTTAGTGTGTATTTAACTGTGTGTTAATATGTGCAAATGCATCTTTGTTTAATCGCATAAATGGATGCAAATTGGGCTTGTTTGCATACGCCTAGTACACGTGTAGCTCCAATAGACTCAGATGGAAATCTTCCAAATGTTCAGTACCTGAGTTTAGGATTATTTCAGCTCATACTAATCACTGATCCATGAATGATTTTAATCATGAAAATAGTTTTACATTTATTGACGGTTTATGTGATTTACCTTTCTCAGTGTGAAGTTAATAAATCATATGCAATCCATGCTGCCAAGTGCCATGTGATTGATGGATCCGCAGATGGAATAATACACTGTCTGCTGTAATGGAAACGATTCCCATGCATCTTCTTGCAAAAAAAAGAATGAGTCAGCCAATCAGGGATCACGTACAGTATGCAGAAAGAATTTGTTGGCGGATCAGTCAGTGTCCTTTGAGATCATCACGCTCTCAACAGCAGTCAGAGCGAGAAGGATTAAAAGATGCAAGCAGAGACACACATAAACAAACACATATTTGCTGATGTTGTACTGTATTTTTTACACTGCCTGTACACCTCAGAGTGACAGGAGACACTTTTCACTTATTCAAGATGAGGAGGATGATAGTTTAAGGTGTTCGTTGGGTTATTCTTGGCTTTGAGTGCTCTAACAATAACCTTTGCCTCAGGGATTGAGACTGGCAGCTGAGTACTTCCATTGCATCTGGGTGAGAACATTAAAGTGGCAGTAGGCAGATTACTTTTGGCATCATTGGGCAAAAATTCCATAATAACCTTTCAGCATATTGTAATTCAAGTGTTCTGAGAGAAAACTAGACTTCTGCACCTCCTCATGGTACAATAAGCACGAAAGTCCTCTAATGGTGTGTGGGAGATGTGGTGGATAGGTCAAACAAACACTGGACTTTCACACAGGAGGCCGCTGTTTGTGTCCCGTGTGAACGAAGATCTCTGTTAGATTGAAACGTTGCTTCATTCAAATTGTTGGGAGCTACCAAAGCAGTGTGCGGATCTTGTTTTCAGATTTTTTGCCTTGTGTTGATCCAGCACCTGTAAAAACCTTTCGTATGTGCGTGCCCCACAGCTTTTTTGTGTCCCGTGTGAAACCATAAGTAAAAAGTTGAGGTCACGCTTTTTACGTAACGTTATGTAAGAAAGTCCACTGAGGCCGGTAGTTATGTCACGTTGGTACATTACTATTTTAACAGACCATGATGTTTTTTTCTAACCTTAACCAAGTCGTTTTGTTGCCTGAACCTGATCAATCGTTTCACAATGTTAACCACGTGGCGTTTCTGCAAATGTGATACGAGGCTGATATGAAATGTATTTATGAAACCTTTTTCGGTTCAGAAATGTCGACATTCAACGTATCCGTGGTTTGCAGAAATGCACAATGCCAACATTGTTTCTGGCGACTGGGTTAGTTCATAGATTACATTCTAATCACACAAATCTATAACTCTTAGAATCTGCAAATATGTTTCATACATGTCTAATATCTTTCTAATACATTTCTCTTGTGTTGTTCTTTCACCTAAGACTATAGAAGTGTAAAAAATAGGCTACGTCCTTGGCTGAAAAAAGTTTGAGAACCAGGTTTAAGGCGTTCGTTAGCCTATTCTGGGATTTAACTGCTCCAACAATACCATTTGCCACAGGGATTGAAACTGACAGCTAAATACTACCATTGCATTTGGGTGAGAACATTAAGGTCTTCTGTAATTAGGAGACAAGTTTGAAATAAGGGAGCAATTGGCCTGACTTCCTTGGTTCTGCATAATTTGCATCATCTTTTTGCAGCTGTGATGAAACATTTAGAGAGTCTCTGCGGTGTCCTCGTGCTCAGGGGGCTAAGCCAAAGCACTTGCAACATCATAGATACACATTTGGCTCGCATCCTAGCCTGCCACAAATCTTTCCTCTCTATCATGATCCTATTATTTTTTTTACAGTTTGATCAAAATAAAGCAGAAATGATAAAAAATGTCCCTGAGAAAGCACAGAGTGTTGTTAGCAGGGTTCAGTATGATAATTTCAGCCTAACTAGGTCCATATACCTGCAGCTGCGTGCCATCAGAGAAGCTCTGAATCCCAGTAAACGTGTTACTGCAGTTGTGCTGTGAGTCCCCAGCTAGGGATGATTCAGCAGAGCAGAGATGTAATGTGGCGGAGGACTCTATCTGTATCAGGCTGCTGTCTGGCTGCACTCTGCAACAATATCACAATCCAAACATCTACTCCACTAATGCAGGTTTGTGCTTAATAAAATGTGCGCCATTTGTTTTGCTCAATGCACTTTAGCTTGACAGATGCCATATCAAAATGAAGTGTCATAATAACTACAAACATAGACACTTTATTTGAGTTACTGCTGGATTATTGCAGAATTGTTGCTGTTTTTCATCATCAAGGGGTAGAATTGCATCCTGACATTGTACCATTATTCCATGCAGTTACATCACATAAAAGCCAGTTCAGACAAAGGAAATATGTAACAATCATAGACTTTATATAAGAAGTGGACGTAGTCACCCATTGGTTTGTGGACCGCCATTTTGAAGCCTCAAGTTTGGCATTTTGACCGTTGCCTTCTTGCTTTTTGGCCGTCGCCATCTTGCTTTTTTGCAACCAGAAGTGACCCGAGAGGGTCTAAGTATAACCGAACGCTGAATAAGACATTTTTAGGCGATCAAAATGTTACAATTAGCTTTCATGAACTGAAAACACACTGTGAAAGGGTTAAAGTTGTAAGACGAAAACACAGATGACTCCCAGACTGGACAACGCCGTGGTAGCGACCTATCAATCACAAGGTAGCAACATCCTAAAGCATCCCCTGCTTTATGGTCTATTTGACTCTAAACGGGACCATAATTTACTAAATGAACATCATGCTGTATTGAAGAAGACTTGAAACTAGCGATTGAGACCATAAACTCATGTTTACAATGTTTACCGAGGTAATAAATCAAGTGAGAAGTAGGCTCATTTTCTCATAGACTTCTATACAATCAGACTTGTTTTTGCAACCAGAGGAGTCTCCCCCTGCTGGCTATTAGAAAGAACGCAAGTTTAAGGCACTTCCACATTGGCTTCACTTTTTATTATTTATTGGTTTGGGAAATCAATGTCTTTTTGTTAACAAGAATATCTTTATGATAGCGATAGATAGCACAATATGACAAATGTATGTAAAATCAAATAGATAAACATTCCAATTGATTGAGTTTGAAAGTTCATTCTTGACCTTGGAAACAGCATTTGGCAAAACAATCTCACCACAAGGTCCATTAAAAGCTGTTCTGGAGCTTTCAATCACACCACACAATCCACCTCAGCAGATAAAGTTGGCTCAGTTCTGAGCAGCATAAGGATTTTTCGTCCATGTTGGCTTAAAAGATGAGACTGAAAGTTCATTCTTGACCTTGAACATGATGCGTGATTTAAATGATGACAAATACTTATCAATTAATCAACCATCAAAATTCAAAACAGCCAATCCTTTCAGCACTAATCACATTCTGCACACACTTCATCAGACTGTATCTAAAAAAAGGAACAATTTCATATTTTATACTCACGAAAAAACTTATTTTTCATAAAAAGAATAATAAATCAGCCTGCCTTAATTCAAACATCATAGCTCTCAGCCGAACCGTAATTAAGAGCTGCTCATTAGCATTTGCCCTTGAGCCTCAATCAGGAGGTAAAGAGGTCTCGGCTGCTCAGCCAACAGTGCAAGTGAGAGTAACAGTAGACTATTAGAATACATGTTTAAATCGCAGGTTACCATCACGCATTTACACAAAGCGCGGGCACGGCGGGGATTGGAAACAGATAGTTAGTTATTCAGCTGTGAAATCTCCACATAGACAGAGAGCGGATGAGCTGGTGGGATCATTTTGACAGGAATCAGTTGAGCTGTATTAAACAAATCCCTCTCTATGCTGCTGCTTGTCTGTCTGTCTATCTGTCTGTCTGTCTGCATCCCTCTGCTTTCTACTTTATCTACCTTTTCCTGCCCTCCTTTCAGAGCTGTTTTGGGATCATCTGGTGCAGAGGACGAAGTGTTCCAGACATATGCATCTCTCTCTCTCTAGCACACACATACACACAGCTGTTCTTTTATCGAAGGTGACCTCTGTGACTTGTAATTAAGGCTAGAAATAATCAAATGACTGTATCAGTGTCTGCCGTAGTTATTATAGTCGTTTTATAACACTGCCTTCTCCTCCTCCTCATTTCACTTGGTGCTTTGTCTTCATTTCATGCTGATTTTCCTCTCCCTCTCTCTGCAGAGCGACCTCCCTAGCTGCTGATCTGAAGCTCCTCATCTCTGACTGGAGTGGACAGCCGCCCCCCTCAGTGAAGAGCACCATGACCCAGGAGGGGCAGGCTCTGCCCTCTCCCACCCCACCAGAGAGCCCAGTGGAGCCCAATACATCCACCACCAACACCGACTCACCCACAGAGACACACAGCCAGGCGGAGCAGGACAAGCCGGGGGCCGGGGCAAAGCACGAGATAGAGGAGGGGAAACAACAAGAAGAGATCAGAGAGGCAGAGGAGGGGGCACACAGGGAAGGACGGGGGAGGGAAGAAGTAAAGGGTGAGGGAGGAGAGGGTGAGTTGAAAGAGGAGAGGGTAGATGGCGGCAGCGGTGAGGATCAACAGACAGACGGAGGGGCGGAGGGGGAGAGGGAAGGGACGAGAGGCGAAGGATGCGTAGATGTGGAGGTGAGCTCAACGGGGGAGGAGGCAACACACGAGGTGGAGGGGATGAAAGAAGAAGAGGAGGGAAAGGAAGATGAAGAGATGCAAGCGTCTACGGAGGAGGAGGCAACTCACCCTGAACAAGCTGGGCGGTTAGTTCACTATATCATCTTTACTGTTGAGGCTCTGGCAAGATATATATTGCTGTTAGGGTGTATTTGACCTTTAGGTGTGAAAGTATGATATAAAATTAAAACTGCCCTATACCCCTCAGATCCACCAACAGGTCAACGTTCACCCTCTTCTGTTTTACGGCGTGTTTTCATTAGAATCATTAAAACTAGATCGGTACAATAATGCACAAAGTACCACATGAGCTGTGAACCAGCAATTTATTAGCTTTCGTCTTGCAGACTGATACACACACATGTACACACACACTTCCCTAAAGGGATAGTTTGGGTGTATTGCAGTAGGGTTGTATAAGGTACTTATCCATAGTCAGTGTATTACCTACAGTAGATGACGGTTGAAACGCCCCCAGTTTGGAGAAACAGACAGGAATACCAGCAGAGGAGCAAAGCGATGTACTGCTGTGGACGGGAACGGCAGCAAAACATATTTAGCCACCTAAAAGAAAAGCTCACTTAAAAAAATCAATATCAGTTTAAGTGTACACTATATTTAGAATGTTTTAGCTGGTTTACCTTTGCCGTCAGACAGCCCTTTCCGATGGGGATCTGAAGCCGTTGTATCCATCTGTGCTCTCGCCAAAGCCACCAGACTCCATTGAAAAAACATGTAATTTTACCTTGCAGAACACTGGTTGCTGGTTTACCGCTGCCTCGATCGGTTAGCTTGTTTGTGTCATTGTGTGACTGTGGTGAATCTGAACTAACCAAAGTCACATAATAAAACAAACAAACTAACCGACCGAGGCAGCGGTAGACCAGCAACTCCTCTGTTCTGCGAGGTAAAATTCCTTTTTTTTTTTCAATGGAGTCTGGTTGCCTTTGCATAAATAACAGCTTCAGTTCCCTGTTGGAAACATAGACTGTTTCTCCAAACTGAGGGCGTGCCGACCATCATCTACTATCGGTAATACACTGACTATAGATAAATACCTGATCCAACCCCACTTCAAAACACCCAAACTCTCCCTTTAAGACTTTTTATAGTAGCCTTAAACTGCCCTTTGTGGTTTGGGTGTTTATGTTTCATGTATCATAACAGAGTGCCACTTTTCCATGCTGACTGTTTTTAATGGCAAATTGTTTTTTCAGTGTGGTTCTCTGGTACATAATTAACCTAATTTGCATTTTACAAAATGAAACTGGCAAAAAGCCTCAATTAAACGAGCTGAGAGGAAAACAAACAGGAACAACATGGTCTGATTTTCAAAGAGCCGGAGGACCCAGTAAACCAATTTTAAACCAACAAAAAGAGATAGTGAAGGGCAGTAGGTGAACCGCTCAAAGTGTGACAGAGAAAAGTCTATTAATTAGTGCTTTGCTTTGTGAGTAAATGTAGATAAAATAAAATACATAATGAATAAGATTGGTGGTTTTATGAAATGCACAGACATACATTAACATAGAAATACAAAAATACAGTTAACATATGCATACATTAAGCTGTTTGACTCTTTATTAAACTAATTTGTTGAGTTATTTCTCTCCATCAGAAGCAAACACAGAGCACTTCAATAGATTCATATTGTCACAAATAAAAGGGATGAAACAGTGGAGGTTTGACAGACCAGAGGAGATGAGCCTCCAGCTATTCACAAAGTAGCAAATTGGACAGTGCTTTTTCATCTTTCATCATGCTTCAATTGTCAGTGTGGCTATTCAAGCCGAAATACTTTCCCATTGTGCCTACCGCTCCTGAATGAAGAATGATTTCAGCAATGAATATGAATGATCTGCTTTGCACGTGTGCCGATCTCAACAAAGAAACCGCCGTATGTTTGAGTCATATGCTAAAGATTATTTCTTTTCTTTCTCCACATTGAAACAGACTGGCAAATGGCATAGGTGGGAATGAAGATGACGATGAAGCGGGCGAGGAGGACGAGGAGGGAGGAGACGAGGGGGCGACTCATACACACTTGGACACTTTCAGTTCTAACTTCGAGACTACTGTAGAACAGGCCGACACAGAAGTGGAGGAAGAGGAGGAGGAGGTCCAGAAGGAGGGTGACGGGAGAGAAAACCAGGACAGTTTCAGCTCGGTATTTGAGCAGATTGTTGAGCAGGTCGACGTTCAGGAGGAGGAAGACGAGGAGGAGGAGAGGGAGAGGGAGATGGAGGAGGAGAGGGAGAAGGGCAGGATGGACAACAGAGACGGCTTCAGCTCCACGTTCGAGCGCATCGTGGAGTCGGCCCTGCTGAGGGGCGGGACCTGCTACAGCAGCCTGGACTCTCTGGACGTGCTGTCACTCACAGACGAGACGGACAGCTGCGTCAGCTTCGAGGCGCCACTGACGCCACTCATCCAACAGAGGGCGCTGTTGCAGGGGCCTGAACCACTGGAGCTGGAGCTGGCAACCGTTCAGGAGCAAGAAGGGGCCGAGGCCGGACTGGACTCCCCAGGTGATGATCCCACGGCTGGGGAGAGTGCCTTCCGTGGAGCTGGAGCCGTGGCTGGAGTAGGAGGGAGCCCGCTGAGGACCACCATACCGGGGAGCAGGTCAGAGTTTGTACTGAGCCAGTCTGGACGCTGGACCATCCCTAATGGATACCACACAGACTCCCACAGAGCAGGGTGTGGAGCCATGATCAACTCTGTCAGGTAAGGAGGCCAGTTTGGGGTTATTTTAGCCCCTATATTTAGTTATTTATGCATTTACAGCACCATTACACTTATCCTGAGTGAATGTTTTTTGCTTGAAGATAAACTAGACAATCTTGGTGAAAATGGTGCAGTTTTGTTTCAGCTTTATTCTGTATTTCCAGACTGGATGCACCGGGGGGTGAGGGGGTGTTATCAGTGTGCATTGCTGTCTGACACTGTGTCTTTTTTTAGATTATCACTAGCAATCACCAAAGTCAAGATTTTTCAAATCCTACACATAGGGGCTTTCAAGTATTACTCCAAAAATAATCCAATATAACCATTTTTCAACAACTGAAAATTTGACTTTCAGTTTTTTATACTAACACAGATATCATATATATACAGATATTAGAAGGATGGTAATTGGGATTTTTATTCTTTTCATAGTGCTCAGATAATAATGTTCAGGTTGTGCTTCATTACACTACAGGTTAAATGGGTAAAAACATTTAACTTATAGATATCGCCATGAAACTTCCCCAGTTGATTATTTACATTAAGACAATTATTTTTTTGTGTTACAAGTTTTCTGAAGTATGTTTAAATATGCAAATGAGTCATTATTATTAGTAAATATGTGCTAATTTGCATACATTTCCAGAACAGAAATCTGAACATTGGATAAAGCCAGGTTCAAAATTCTTGTTTCATTTTGTTGACATATTAGAGTCAAAGAGGGAATCTATTTTTATTACTCCATAAATCAGAAAATACAGCCATAAAAATCCATTTTCGCCATGTTTTTAGGAATACAATTTTGTATAAATCAGGCTATGAATGACATATGAACAAATGCCTCTGTAAAAACCTTGAGAATATAAAGAGGAATGAAATTGGAAAGTTTAGTGTATTAAAGTGCTACTGAAGTGGAGATTTCTGGCTCAGAGTACCAGAAAAACTAATTTTGAGAAAACAGCCTTTAAAGTTATGGATTGTAAATTGCTCTAAATTTTGCAAGACACCACAGGTGAATCTGGTAAAAATCTTCAACTAATAGATATCACTATGAAACTTCCCCACTTGATTACTTACATTTAGACAACAATTGTTTGCATTACACATTTTCTGAAATGTTTAAATATGCAAATGAGCCATTATCTAATTCTAACTTTGGTTGAATTTAGGAGAAATCTACAAACACAAATAGACAAAGTGTAGTTAAATGAATCTTTTCTTTCCGCTAACTTGAAAGAAGACATGTTATGGAAGCAAAATAGCCCAAAATCTCAAAATTGACCAGTGCGTGAAAAAAATGTTTATGCCTGGGGTGTCTCGCCTTAAATCTGACTAAACGTAACGGCTAATACACACTGTAGATCTCTCTGTTAATCATCCTGCATACTTCCCATTTCCCCATAACATTTGATAATCAATCTGTCCTTATCCTTCGATATAGAGTGGGCATGTTTTCGAACTACCATAGTAAATAGGTTATTTTACATATTTAATACAGTTGAATGAATGTTTAGCTTATTGATGACAGATTCCAGTGTGTGTCCTGTAGCAGTGGAGGCTTTGTGTAGATATGAAGTGTAATTAGTGGGAATTTGCTTTGACCTTGGCTTAACCAGCAGGTGGCGTGAGCATGGTGAGACCCAGCTGTGGGCCCTCAGAGAGGGGGCGGGGTGGTTGGTTGGTTGGTTAGGGGTGAATGTGGTGGTCTGGTGCTTCAAAAGGAAGTCATTTGTCCACACATGTAAATTCAGTTGGCAGGCAAATCCTAACCGGTCTACCCAACCAACCAACATAAAATGCTAGGCTCATGTTACTCAGCTTAAACTCCTTCATATATTTGGAAAAGGAGAGAAGGGAAACTGTTACTGTACATGGTTGGATAGCTTTGTGCACTTCAGCGTGACATTACTTTGGCACAACAGGCTTAAACTGTTACAAGGAAACAAAAAGGCTGCACTGAAAAAAAATCAGAGATGCAGTAGGAGAGCTTTTACATTTTTATGGAGTCGGTGGAACTGTTGAAGCAGGATTGGTGCATTAGAAATGAGACAGCTCTTCCCCTGTTGGTAGTGACTGAGAGCCTGGTGAATCCAGACGGCAAATTCACCAAGCAGACCTGCAGATTGCGGCTGGGGTGTTTGCTTTCTTCAACCGTTTTGCTTACTTGCACAGTGGGGAGAGGTAACGTCAGTGCTGCCAGATTACAAGTTTTATGCTTGACAAAAGACCTTCTTTGAGCTGAAACAGAATTTATAGGACTAGTGTGGTGGTTCCATATGGAAGATTAAAGCTGGAGTAGGCAGGTTGGAGCAAATATGATTTAAAAAAAAGTTATTTTTATAAAACGGTCACTATATCCTGACAGTAGTGAATGAGACAGGTAATCTGAAAGAAATCATGTGCCTCTGTGTCCTCCGGTGCTCATAATGGCATTTGCCAGATTTCACAGACCGGAGGTAAACAACCAATCAGAGCCGATCTGGTGCCTTGCCGTCTCTGAGCAGCTGTCAATCACTTGCGAATTCTGATCAAACGGTCAAACTAGGTACTATAATTAAATATGAATCAATATTCTGTTACTGTAATGCCTAAATATTGTCGTGTACTGTTTAGCTGTAAAATGAGAAAGTTTGTGACCCGGCCGCCATGTTGAGATCAGTTGAGGAAATACCAAGCACCGCCCACCAGCCGGAGCAAACTTTCTCATTTTACAGCTAAACAGTACACTACAAGATGTTTCTGAAAACATTTTACGCAAGAAATAGGCATAACAGTAACAGCATATTAATTCATATTTGATCAGCGCTGCCTAGTTTGACCGCAAGTGATTGACACCTGCCTCCGTTGAATGAACAGCCAATAGGAACGTTCTCTACCTCTGAAATGACCTGTGATTGGCCAAAGTCTCCCGTCACGGGCTAGATTTTTTTAAAGCCTGAAAACAGAGCCATGAGGAGGTGCAGAAGTCTACTTTTCTCTCAGAACAGTTGAATTACAATATGCTGAAAGGTTATTATGGAATTTTTGCTCAATGATGCCAAAAATATTCTACCTACTGCCGCTTTAACACTTGAAATATATACAGTACAGCAGTATAGAAATAAGATGCAGGGTGCCTGTCAGTGTAATGAATCACTTCGATGAACTGAACAGCAGGAGTTTCCTTCTCTTCGTCTCAGATATCCAGCTGATATTTATGACAATGCTGAGATTTTGTACTATGATCTCTAACTCATCCACTCTGTCCATCATTTGCATAGACCCCAAGGAATACAGCAACAGCTGCCAGTACTTTCTTTCATTTAATTACCTTAATAGCACTAAAGAGGGTTGAGGAAGACAGCGTAGAGCCGCTGAAGGGGGAGGTGCTAACAGGAACCATATGGGAAAAATCATGTAACGTGAACTACGGCTATAGGTCTGTGTATCTGGCTGGCTTGTTCTCCAGCTTTGCCCCCTCTGCACAGTTTTAGTTACAAACCTACTGGAATGCCAAATAAGATGCACAGACCTCCGACATGATCATCTCAGCTAACTGGGATTTGTTCACAGACTCTCACAGCTCAGTACGAGTTATAGGATGAACGGAGGATTTAAGATGTCGGCTCTCCTTCTCTTACTCTGCTCTCTCTCTATCCCCCCCCCGTCTACAGATGTTGTCCTTTAAGCACGGTCTTGCTTCCTGACCATCAGCGCCAAACTGAATGAGCTATTGTTTATGTCATGACATCATCGTCTTCAGCTTTCCTCTGCCCAGCAGGGTCTTAGAGTGTGTGTGTGTGTGTGTGATCATTACTCTATGCTAGCCAGCTTGCCAGACATTTGAGCACTTAAGTCTAGAGTGGATACATCTGCTAGTCGGTCTTAAAGGGATATTTTTAAGTTTTAAAGATACTCACGGTAACCAGTTTAGCACGAACAAGAAGTCCTTGATGTCCATTCAACTTTAGGTCTTTAGGGTGTTAAAGGGATGACTTACAAACATTAGCAATTCAATGCAAGTCAATGGAGGTAAAAGTCATTAGAAGCACAGTCAAAGTTTGTTGTAATATTTGAGAGGGAGCATGTGTGGTTTTAAAAGAATTGCTTTTCAGCTCAATTGAATTGAAGTAGCTTGAAGTAGCATGGCTAAAAGTTCTAATAATGAAAACACCACAGCAACAGTAGAGGTTTATTTTTTTGGATGGACTGCTAAAGGAACAGTGTGTAACATTTCGGGGGCTCTATTAGCAGAAATGGAATCTAGTAATCATAACTATGTTTTCATTAGTGTATAATCACCTGAAACTAAGAATCGTTGTGGTTTTGTTAGCTTAGAATGAGCCCTTCATATCTAAATAGGGAGCGGGTCCTCTTCACGGAGTCCGTCATGTTGCTCCGCCATGTTACTACAGTAGCCCAGAAAGGACAAATCAAACACTGGCTTTAGAGAGAGCCTTTCACGTTTTTACGTTACCTGAAGGCCACCGTAGTTCTCTTGCTTGTGAAACTGCAGAGTGCAAAACCGTGGTAGCGCCAGCCACCGTCTGACTTCCTAAAGTAGTGTTATTATGGTAAGGATGGCCTCTGAGCAAGGCAAACCAACGCTACCACAGTTTTGCACTCGGCTGCTCACGTTACCGCAGTCTTGGAAAGGGAGGAGTGAGCAGAGGGGTACTCAGCTGGTTGCAATCTGCAACCACACCACTAGATGCTACCAGATCCTACACAATGTCCCTTTAAGAACACACAGCTCATCCTGGATAGACAGAGAGGCTCAAATCCATATTTTAAAAGCTTTTTATGATTCACAACGTCTGTAAAGCAGGTGCGTGTTAAGCAAAACAATTATTAATACGAGCTATAAAGGCTGCGACATACATCATCTCATCCATTACAACATGTATTTCCCCGTTTCATTTCTTCTTCTTTCTCCTTCACTCCGTCTCTTTGTTAGTTCCATCTCAGCCCCTGCCTCTGTATTCATTTCTTCACTTTATCCATCTTATCTCACTTTATCTCATCTCCCGCGCCCACCCCTCCATCCCCCCCCGCCGCCGTCCTCTTCCTTTCTTCTTTGCATCACCTCCTCTTCCATTTCCCCTACAGTGCTCTTCTGCTGCTGCTTCTTATCTTTCATTCCTCTCCTGTCTCCCTACCTCCATTCTTCCCGGTGGGTAGCCACAGAATTGGCGCTGTTACACATTTTGGCACTTCGGGCGTCATGGACAACCAGTCTTTTTCACTGCGGGACAGAGCAGCTGCAAAAGCAACGGATAGAAAAATGGCAAGTTAATCAGTCAGTCAGTCAACTTGGCAGACATTTAGTTGTTTTATGGGTCGGTCAGTCCATGTGTTTGCCTGTCATCCAGAGTTTCTGTTTGCTAGTAGATAGAGCTACTCAAATCATATTCCCATTCACATGATACACATCATAGCCTGACTTGACATAAGAAAACAACACGAACAGTCTACAGCCACTTTATATGGGTCCACAAAATCAGTCTATGGAGCAACTCCAGACTTTATACCCCATGACATATTGATTGAACATTACTAGGCCATGGAAAGAACATATTGAAATTCTTCATTTAAGTTTTTGTGGTCGCGCTAGCTAGTGGTAAGTCAGATGATCACCGTCATGAATGTCTGTACACAGATACACAGATACATAAGAGTCTATGAACATGGCCACACAGCAAGAGTGTTTGATTTACTGTCGATAAAGAGTGTATGTAAATGACAAAACAACGGAAGAGACAGTCTTCTCAGCAAAACATTGGCACGCAGCATAAAGCAGTTGGATCACCATATGTGTCTCGAAATGCTGCAGAAACTCTGTTAGTGAGTCATAAATCACTTGTTCACGTGTCTAATATGCCTTCCATGAATGCAAATGAATGAGTAATACTCAGTCTTTCTTCAATTATTCTTACCGTTAATGTAATCTTATTTTATAGATTTAGAAACACCACTGTCGCGCTGATTTTCACTGTACCAAAAATGTTCAAATTGATTCAGATGGCTTTCAAACCTTGCCTCGATGTCTTTGACAACCTTTGTGCGTACAGACTCTGCCCAGAATTCAGGCTTCAACTTCTATAACAGACAGGGCTTTGATGAAGCCCCAGGCAGACAGAAGCAACCTAATCTCACCTCAGCCAAACTCTCCCTGTAGATCCTCTCCCTGCTACCGCTGATTATTCTGACATCAGTGGATGAAGGAAGTAAAGTCGGCAGCCGGCCACGGGGATATAGGAAACATTGGCAAGTATTGCAGATGTTGTAGACAAGCCGTCCGACACATGGAAATAAGAAGTGAAGGGTTTCTTTCAAGCAGTCAGTGATTGTGTTGTGCCAGTGTCTTGGGGCTAGCCCACACTAAAAGATTTTTCAAATCTTAACAGATGTTTAGAATGTGAGAGACCCCACACAATGATAACTTTATGATAATCACATGCAGTGTTGGGCAAAAACCATGCATTTTTTGAATGCAGTATAATGTTGTTATTTTCACCTATTCTAAAATGGTGTATTTGAATTTTTCTGCATCCTGGGGTACCTAAACAGTCTTGGAATTGCATAAATTGGGTCTCACTGTAAAGCTGAGACTCTTGTGGATCCAATGAGTCCAACTGCATTCATGTGTAATGATGTTAGTCCCCATAGTAGCCATTTCACAAAGTGACTTTTTATTCTCAGAATTTATACATATGGTGGTGTGTTTTTTATACTATGACATACTTTTCCTAAAATTCGCAATATATCGCCTAGCTTACAGTATCGCAAAGGAAAGATAATCTTTAGAACCATCAAAAAATCGGGGCTTTGCTGACGATTGTTGAGAGGGGGGAATCAGGCCCAAAATCGGCTTGATTCTCATGTAGTGTGTGTCCAGCATTAGTCAGTAAACCTGCTTGTTAGTTCTCAGACATTTCAGCCTGTACATCATGTTGTCAGCCTGTCAGTCAGTCAATCAGGTTGTATTTGTGATTAGACTGTCAATCACATTTGGTCATTTGAACAGTTAGTCAATCAATCTGTTACTTTAACAGTTGTGTGCCCTATGGGAACCATCACTGAGGTTGAAGCTTAACCATAATCCATAGAGGCTGCTGAAATCGCCATGAAAACTGTCTGTCTGTCAAGCAGCTTACTGCTGTACATCGCCAGCTATCGACACACTGGAGCCAACTAGTTGAATGCTGCTAATGTGATAATATGATAATGCAACATGTGGTGCAGCATTCATGCACACAAACAAGCACACACACAAAAATGCTTAAAGGAGACAGATTGACATGGATACGGCACTTTAGACCATTATGCACATTAATCACATCAAAGCACAAACTAGTCATGGCATGGCAATTGTATAGTATGAGCGTCTGTTCACTTATGCATACTTTCTACTCACATGTGCAGCATCTGTGGCTGAACATTTGCATGCATGGATATGTTTCTATGTGTATCCGTTCGGGGGGAAACATGCTGTGAGTGTGTGTGTGTGTGTGTGTGTCCCCCTTAGCTCGCGAGCCTAGTAGATCTGAGCCCAAGCAGAGCAGATAAAAGCCAGGCGCAGTTGTTTCCATATCAGAGAGGCAGCTCTGCCGCGTGGACTAATCTCTTTCATATACACTGTCGAGTGCAGAAACACACACACACACACACACAAACATAAAAGACATGTGAGCCAGCAGCATGCATGCGTAAACAAAAATGTGCATAATGCTCGCACATCCTAACACTCGCTCAGTGACGCAGATATGGGAGCTTTCATATCCAGCTCTCACACTCTGAATCTTTCCCTATTTTCTGTTTCTCACTTGCACACACACGCACACACACACATATTTCAGGATGTCATTTTGGGAATAAAACCCTTAGCGTGGTTCTATAGCGCTGCTGAAACATCCTGCAGATTATCCTTTCCTGGCTCTCAGTCAGGCAGTGATATGGACACACACACAGTCACACACATAGACATATGTGTACACACTTTTGCAACACAAGCAGTAATACATACAAATGCTCTCTTTCACCCTCTCACACACACACACACACTGACTGAATCATTTCAGCACCGACAGATTTATCCCCGTCTATTTATAGCTCTTCTCTATGTTTTATGACACATCCCACAGTCTTACTGTACCAATGGCTGTTTTGGCTGAATGAGGTTCTTCTTACCGCAGGCTTCTCTCTCCTCTGAGGCGTCTGTCAACACTTCCTGTATGTGTCGAGTGGAAATTGAGCCAGACTCAAAATATTTGTGTCTTTTTTTGGCATTTTCTGTTCTCCTCTTGGAATCTGTGACTGATTTTAAGGCAGAAAGTTATCAGACACAATCCCACACCTGAACACAATTAGTCTCACCCAGCCGAAAGAGGTCACCATTGTCCATTGTCTGCCGCTGGGTAGGTGTTGTTTTTGGTTTGTGTGTGTTTGTGCAAGAAAGAGACAGAGGGAGACATAAAACAAACTATACCACAAGGGCTGAACCATCTTAGTCGGTTAGTTGACTATTTGGACGTTTTGGTCTTAGTTGACTAAGATTTTTTATGCTTTTTTCATGCTGAATGACTTATTTCCAAGAAACCTGTCAAACACAAGATCTAGATGTTCTGATAACGATACCAGTATCGGAAATCCATCCGACACTGCCCAAAATTCGGGATCGGGTATGGCGAGTACACCAATCTATGCACCGGTCCGATACCATCATTTATTAACCCAGAAAAAATCAACTTGTTTAACGGGAAATCAATTCTTCTTCACTGCTCCAAAACAGTAGCCTTCACTGTACTGTCACCCTGGATGTATCATGACTGCCACTGGCAACTACTGTTTTAGAGCAGCGAAGAAGAATCGATTGCAGGTAGTTTTGTCACGTGACGATAGCAAACAACAACAGTGCGGTGCTAGCTGAGAGTGTAACGTAACGGTAGTAAGAGCGAGCAAAATGTCAGCCATTTGGCAACATTTTACAGTGGAAAATCCAACAAGCTGTTAATAATAATAATAATAATAATAATAATAATAATAATAATAACTTTCTTATAAGAGAAAATAACTTTTAATAACTTTTTTCTTAATCACGCTGGTATCGGATCGGTACTCGGTATAGCAAGTTAAGGTATCAGAAACGGTATCGGTAGTGGTCGGAAAGTGGTGCTTTTGTGTCATTCTTTGTGGAGAAACTCAGTTTTCCAGCAATGTTTTCCAGCTCCTCCTGGGGGATTCCCAGGCCAGATGAAATATATAATCTCTCAAGCGTGTTCCCTAAAAACCTCCAAAAGAAGGCACCCAGGAGGCATCCTGATCAGATGCCTGAACCTGAACCTTTTTGCACCAAGGAGCAGCGGTTCTACTCCGAGCTCCCTGAGCTCCTTACATAGATCAACTGGTAAATTGAAATCTTCGCCTTCTTACTCTTACTCAGCTCCCTCTTCACCACAAAGGTCTGGCAACACCTGCATTACTGCTGATGCCGCAACAATCCGCCTGTCGATCTCATGCTCCATTTTACCCTTACTTGTTAACAAGACCCTGAGATACTCGAATTCCCTCACTCACTCCCAACCCAGAGGGAGCAATCGACCGTCTTCCGTTTTCAGAGACCATGGCCTCAGAATTGGAAGTGCTGACTCTGATCCCGACTGCTTCACACTTGACTGCAAACCGCCCCAGTGCATGCTGGAGGTCACAGTCTGATGAAGCCAACAGAACCACATCGTCTGCAAAGAGCAGAGACGCAATTCTGAGGTCCCCAAACCGGACACTCTCCTCCCTCTGGCTGCACCTTGAGATCCTATCCATGACAATCACAAACAGACTCGTGACAAGGGACAACCCTTGAGGAGCCCAACACCCACTCAAAACATGTTTGACTTCCTGCCGAGAATATGAACACAGCTCTCACTCCAGTTACATAAGGACCGGAAGGCTCGTAGCAATGGCCCCGGTCCTTATATAACTGGAGTGAGAGTTGTGCTCCCCACAAGACTCCCAGGGGGACACAGTAAGCCTTCTCCAAGTCCACAAAACACATGTAGACTGGACGGGCCAACTCCTGTGCCCCCTGTAGAAACAGTGTGCAACTTTTTTTTTGTTTAGAGTTTATTGGTTTCTAGGACACAGCTAGATGGAGCACAATTGGATGACCGCCCAAACTGCTTTTTGATTCTATATTTGGTATCATGACAGTATGGCTGACTGATTGAGGAGCACAAAATAAGGACTCCTTTTAATAGGCTGCATATGTCAGTGAGGAGCATTTATCTCATGTATCCTCCTCTGGCTTAAAACACTGAATCAGATTTTTCCATGTGCTGGCTGCCATGAGAACAGCACATCTGGGCTACAAGAGGTTTATAAATTCGGCTGTCTGTGAAAGATCCAATGACAAAGGTTATCCATGAGTCATGGTAGCTAGCTGCTCAAAAACTGATGGGTGATCAGTATTCAGCAGCGTCTGCTTGGTCTAAAAAAGTATTCTGGTCTCAGCGCTGACTGAAATTCAGTGTTATTGTTGTCGTCAAGGAAATTTAGTCATTGTTGTCTGTATCTAATAATGCGCAGTGAATCTCATAAAGTGCTCGCTTGTCCAAATACCAATTGAACTTCCTCCAGGGTTTTGTCTCTATTCTCATCTTCCATCTCATCCCACAAATGTTGTACTTTCGACCCTACAGCTGCCTCTCCGTCCTCTGATTCTTCTATTGTTCTTCTTTCCACCAGATGAGAAAGAGGAAGGAGGGATTTAGATGGTGAGGTTAGCATGCAGGGATGTGTCAGTGTGTCTTATAAAAATCAGTGTTTGTGTGTGTGAAGTGGGGGCATAATCCATCACATAGTGTGTGATGATCATTTTTACGTCCATTATATTACTGTTAGGGCTGGCAAAGTTAACTCAAATTTGTTTTAACGCCGCTAATTTCTTTAACGCATTAACGCAACTTGTGATTTTTCCTAACCTAAGGAATCCATTGGTACAAACCATGTCATACTAGCTTGTGGAGAAGGAGGCTAAATAACGCTCCAATCGTTTGCAAAAAACTGTCAAGGCCATTTTCAAAGGGGTCCCTTGACCTCTGACCTCAAGATATGTGAATGAAAATGGGTTCTATGGGTACCCACGAGTTTCCCCTTTACAGACATGCCCACTTTATGATAATCACATGTAGTTTGGGGCAAGTCATAGTCAAGTCAGCACACTGACACACTGACAGCTGTTGTTGCCTGTTGGGCTTCAGTTTGCCATGTTATGATTTGAGCATATTTTTTATGCTAAATGCAGTACATGTGAGGGTTTCTGGACAATATTTGTCATTGTTTTGTGTTGTTAGTTGATTTCAATTAATAAATATGCAAGTACATTTGCATAAAGCAGCATATTTGCCCCCTCCAATGTTGATAAGAGTATTAAATACTTGACAAATCTCCATTTAAGGTACATTTTAAACAGATAAAAAATGTGCAATTGATCTGTGATTAATCATGATTAAAGTGGCAGTTGGCAGAATATTTTTGCCATCATTTGGCAAAAATTCCATTATAACCTTTCAGCATTTTGTAATTCAAGTGTTCTGAGAGAAAACTAGACTTCTGCACCTCTTCATGACTCTGTTTTCAGGCTTTAGAAAATTTAGTCCGTGATGGGACACTTTGGCCAATCACAGGTCATTTTAGAGAGAGCCTTCATATTGAGCGTTCCTATTGGCTGTGCTCTGGCTGGTGGACGGTGCTTGGTATTTCCTCAACTGATCTCAACATGGCTGCCGGGTCACACATTTTCTCATTTCACAGCTAAACAATACACTACAAGATGTTTCTGAAAACATTTCATGCTAGAAATAGTCATTACAGTAACAGAATATTGATCCATATTTGATAAGCCCTCACCTAGTTTGACAGTTCAATCAGAGTTTGCAAGTGATTGACAGCTGCTCAGAGACAGCAAGGCTCCAGCTCGGCTCTGATTGGTTATTTTCCTCCGGTCTGTGAAATCTTGCAGATGCCATTAGGAGCACCGGAGGACACAGAGGCACATGTTTTTTTTCAGATTACCTGTCTCATGCACTACTGTCAGGATATAGTGACCGTTTTATTTATTTATTTTTTTTTGGGGGCATTTTCCATTTTTATTGAGAGGACAGTGGATAGAGTCTTGGAAAGGGGGGAGAGAGAGAGAGTGGATGCGGAAAGGGCCACAGGCCGGATTCGAACCCGGGCCGCCGCGGTCAGGACCAAGCCTTGATACATGGACGCCCGCTCTACCAACTGAGCTAACCCAGGCGCCCTTTATTTATTTTTAATCATATTAAAGCTGCAGTGCGTAGAAATCCGGAAAACGCAAAATCCTGCATCCCCTCGAGCTGCTCTCTCCTCTCTCTCCTCTCTCCGCTCTCCCCTCTCTGTCCGAAGCCCCTCCCCCCACACGAGAACGGGCATATGCACGCGCTTCATACGTGCTCGCTACATCTGAGGAGGCTACCGCAGCGAGCTACACATTACCTTCTAACGACATCAACAGTTTGGACTGTCTTTTTGAAAGTCTGTCTTTCTTTTTTTGGGTTGTTTTGAGGTGTAGGCAGTTGCTGCCAATGCTGGAATAGCAAGCTTTCCAGTAGGTTGTTCCGCCATTGACCGAGGCTTTCACTATCTGCAGAGACCAGACGTGAACGCGCATCTCCTTTTGTGGAACAGCCAATAGGAACGCTCTCTCTGAAATGCCCTGTGATTGGTCAAAGTCTGCCGTCACGGGCAAGATTTTCTAAAGCCTGTAAACAGAGCCATGAGGAGGTGCAGAGGTGTAGTTTTCTCTCAGATCACTTGAATTACAATATGCTGAAAGGTTATTATGGAATTTTTGCCAAATTATGCCAAAATATTGTTGCCTACTGCCACTTTAATAATCATTGCTACAATTCTACCTACTGCTACTTTAATTTGGCGTCCTCATTTTATAATAAAACTAAGACATATTTTTGTACAAATCAGTGAGTTGAGCTGAGTTCACCACTTTTTCTATTTTCTTGCATCTGTGCTTGCTGAGCCGTATTGAAGCAATCCACTGGAGGAATGTACAGAAATAACCATATAATAAATATGATGCTGGAAAAAGCAGATTAGTGAACCGAGTCCAAACTACAGGACGTCCCGCTGATATTGAACTGATGTTGTGTGTCAGAGCCTTTCACTTCTAGGCAGAGGAAGTGGTGTTGGCTGGGACACACAGGGCCATTGTGCAGCCGCTACTAGGAACAGTGTAATTCATCAGGAAAGGTCGCTGGCTCCGCCCTCAACATCCTCTCTCCTCTGAGGAGCCTTCACGCAGACAAACTTCAAGGAAAAAAACCTCTAAACAAACTCCTAGTCTGCTGACATTATGGTGAAATAACATCTACGGTCTAATTGATCACGCCAATAGGCTGTAATTATCTATGACCCGACTTCCGCTGTCAAGAAATCTCCTTTTGGCTCGAGTTTGAAGCAGCGAACCGGGCCGATGCGGGTTTTACCGACGACTGGATGATGAGGCGGTCGGACCTCATCGACCAAGCTCCGAGAGATGATGTGGAAAGAGGAATATGATGTTCACTTCGACTTTTTGCTGCAACTCCTGTAAGTTTAATTGTTTTAAGACTTCATGTCCAGATGGGTGGGAGCGTTAACATTATGCTGCGTGGCAAAATGGAAATAGTGAGTGAGCTGTACTGTAACTTTACTCTGGCAAACTATCACTATAGTACTTCTGCATTGACTAATCCAAAACTGGGATAAAAGTGACTTAAACAGTATTTTTTTTTTTTTTTTTTACCTCACATGGTATTTTATTTTCTAGTTCCCTAGGGACTTAATTTTCCTGCTAATCAATGTAGTGAATTTAGAGAATAAAGCAGGATTTTACCATCATTTTGCATTTTATCTTCATCAGGATTTATAATTTAAAATGGCCTGTATAAAGCAGGAGTTATGATATTATCTTTCACAAGTCAACCATCACTAGGTAGCCTACAGTAACATGTGATATTGATGTTATAGGGCTGCAACTAACAATTATTTTCATGATCAATAAGTCAATTTTTGTTTTGATAAATTAATTCATTGTTTAGTTAATAAGAAATGTCAGAAAATAGTGACAAATGGTAGTGACAAAGGTGATGTCTTCAAACTGCCTGTTATGTCCAACCAACAGTCCAAAACCCCCGAATATTACAATTAATATAAAAAGGAGAAAAGCATGAAAAATCCTTCAATTGGAGAACCTGGAACCAGTGATTTTTACTTGGTAAATTAATTAAATGTAGGGATACACTGATACTCGATCGGGTAGCGGGCCGATACTGACTCAAATTCAATTCTATGTTTAAGTACTATATACATTATATACTGTAATTTGAATTTTGTTGCTACATTATAAAGCTTTACTCTTGAATTGTAATTCCTGTTCATTTTGAATATTTTTTTTGCCAAGTTGCTGGTGGACAATTTATTATTTTAATAGTAAATTACAATTAAATAAATGTATATCTATGTATTGACATTTAGTTTTTTCAGATCGGTACTCGGTATCGGCCAATACCCAAAGCCCAGGTATCGCTATCGCCGTCCAAAAGCCAAACATAGCCAATTCAACAATTAATATAAAAGGAGAAAATCAGGACCTTCCATTGGAGACACTAGAACCAGTGATTTTTCCTTGGAAAATGATAAATCGATTATCAAAATTATTGATGATTAATTTTTGTCCAGCGACTCATCAGTTCATGGATTATTGTTTTGGCTCTAATTGAGGTATTAAATATAGATTTATAGCTATAGCCCACTTGAAGGATGCCTAATTGCTCCAAACTGTTATTTTCACATCTGACTTGTACTTTGAACTGTGACCAGCAGCTTTTAGAAAGTCAATATGAGCAACTTGTAACCTATTGTGGCCTTAGCTGATGACCCAACGGTGTCAATAGTGTGAAAAACAAAACGTGCAAGTCATGTGGATACATGGGTGTCTCAGTTTTCGTGGGTGGAGGTGTCACCAGAATAGTCCAGTATTGCAACAGTGTGTTTTTGCAGAGATTGTATCCACAACATGCCTCAGCAGATGACCTGTCTGACACACACACAAACACACACAAAGAGCTCTCAAAGGTGTCTGTTCCTATAACATGTCTACCTCCATTATCTGATGATCAGAGTATGAAAATGAAAGAAAAGTCTGCGAAATGACACAATTTCATAATCCGGTTAAACCCATAATAATTGATTACCCTCATGGAAGATGCCACTAAGACCCTCCCCTCCCCCCCCTTACGCACACACACACACACACACACACACACACACACACACACTCACCTTACACGCAGACACACCTATACTGTAGGTGTGGGTGAGTACGGGTGGTGTGCAGCCACAGAGATTAGCATGTGAGTCACTGGCATGCACCATCATGCTCTCTCTATCTCAGACAGAGTGGCGGTCACACTTGATGAATATGTGTGGCCTGGGGATACAGAGTTGTGCCTTTTAGAAAGACAAATAGGTTTACTGTGGGCCACTTGGCCCTTAGTGACGCCAAGTATCTTGGCACAAAAGGCCCGCGCTAGATATCTGACACTTCATATTCTGTCTCCCTCACTGTTATTGTGTGTGTGTGTGTGTGTTATTGCCAGACAGACAGACAGCAATGGATTGGGGGAGCCCAGCATCATTTTAGCCCCATGACTGATATGAGCTTTGAATGATTTATGAGGTCTCTCTGAGTCTAGTGAATTAATACATTCAGACACCCGAAAGCAATTTCACTGCAAACACCAGGCTCGATATTGTTTAGATGGTTTACCACAGACTCATTTTATTTTGTGTGTGTGTGTATTTATGTCTTTGTGCAATATGTATATATTTCCATCCATTCATTTTTCCATTTTCAACCACTTGTCTGGGTCTCAAAAGGGGGTTCCCACGACTTCCCCAGAGGCTTGTACTACGAAGCGAGTTCAACATACCAGGCGTAGCTTCTCGTTATCTTTCTTAACTAATCCAAACAAACGAGATCCTGCTATACGGTCCTACGACGGTAAATCAACCCAGGGTTTCTCAATCTGGCTATGAGCGCATTCGCATGAAAGAGGTGGTGTTTGCAGCATATGACCAATCACAAACATGGACAAGTCTACTGTCAGCAGAGCGGCACATTTTTACAAACCAAGAGCAAACTATAATTTTAGACAAATACGAAGAAGTTAAACACATAATCCAGGCTGAAAGTAACACAGTTGAAGCTGCCAAATGCAGGAAGGACAGCTGGCAAAAGGAAAAATTGACGGTGTGTGAATGAACAGATTTATAAATTTAACGGAATACTCAAAAGTCAGATGTAGTCGTCTAGATGGGGCAGTGATATATAAAAAATGGCTTTCAGAATAGAATGGATGAATAGATTATGCTTCATTATGCCCTACATGGCGTGTATGATTATTTCAGCCTTCTTTCAGCTGCGTCCTCGTCTCCAGTGGGGTGTGAAACGGACTTCAGAGCAAGTAAAAAAAATAAATATAAAAACATAATTCAAAGCGGTAAACACCCACAGCATACAGCCAGCTGTCCTTCCTGCATCTGTCAGTTCAAACTGTGTTGTTTTTAGTCTGGATCATGACTGTAACTTCTTCATATGTGTGTAATATTATCATACGATCTGCGCACTGAGCTCTGATTGGTCAGTAGGCGTTGCTTTTATATGAGTTGATCTCTTATCTGGAACATAACCTGCTGCGGAGCATAACATGGTTAGCATAAGTTACCATGGCGATCTACCCCGGTAAGAAGTGAACCACCGTCGTAGGACGGAAAACCCAGGGTTAACCCTGAAGTTACCTCGCTAACCGCAAATCCTGCTTCGTAGTACAGGCCTCTGGTTAGGTGGGATATGTGAGCAGAATCTGGGTCTTCCCAGAGGTCTCCTCCCTGGCGAGACATGTCCAGAATACCTCCAGAGGGAGCCGTACAGGAAGCATTTTAATCAGATCCCCAGACCACCTCAACTGGCTCCTGGTAGTTTTACTCCTTCCGGATACACAAGCCCCCCACCCTGTCCCTGAGGATGAGCCCAGGCACCCTGCAAATGCAACCGCTTTCACCCGACCGTATCTGCAATCTTATTGTCATTCTTGGCAGCGATGCTCTGTCACGATAAGGTGGAGGAGTTTGCGTGACCCTCCTCATCATGGTGGAGGGTTTATGTGTTCCCGTGACCCTGAGAGCTGCGTTGTCCGGGGGGGGGGCAATAGCTCCGTGTAGTGTCTCCCGAGGCAAATGGGTCCGAGGTCAGGGGGCCAGATGAAGAGTGATTCTACGAGCCTAATGAATCAGTCAAGGCAGGACGGTGTAACCTTGCCTGGAGCTGGGAGATCAGGGCCCTTTGTAGTAGGGCTGTAGTGTGTAGTCAGCCATTCTGCATGCGAAGGCAGGGAACTGCTTGTTGTTTGTGTTTATTTGTTCTTTCCTTTGTGCCACACGACACAAAATTGTGGCGGACAGATGTAAGGTAGTCTACAAACCGCTTTACTTCTTCTGCTAGGACACCTGGCTTCCGCCGTATCCATGGTAACCAGCAAATCCCTTACGACAACAGCGCGTAATGTATTGAATTTGCGAGGGTAATGCAATTGGGCTGATCTGATTATGCAAAAAACGTCTGAATCATCTGGCGAGAATGCTGACGGTGCCGCGCAGATGCACACGCAGACAGGAAATGAGGAAATGCTGTTTAGACTGATGGAGGTTATTATGTACGTGTGCAGTCTCTTTCCTAAGAAATAAAACGGACATAATTAGGTGTTTTGTGCTGATTGAGTGCAATTTGTGTTTGTTCCTTTCAGCATGGATGTATTTAAATGCCATGCTATTTTGCTTGAACGTTTCATGTTTTGTCTGTAAGGGGAGTTTTGTAACTTTTAATCAAAACCATACCATCAACGCTGGGTGCTTAAAGTACAATAAACAGGCTAATGAACTCCCCACTGATGGACTGTGGTGTATACAGTGTAATGCAGTACAGTGGACTCAACTCAATATCCCAAATAAACTACCTCAGTAAGTCATAAATAAATAAGTAGTGCACTAATTAATACCCTGCATCGATTCTCTCTGTTCTCTTGATGACACTAACAGTTAAACAGAGTGGGAGGCCTGATTAGTTCATCAAACTGTGTCCCTGAGCAAGAAGACACTGCATCGTTGTCTGCAGTGATGGACTTCTTTCTTAAAGGGATAGTGTGGTGTTTTGAAGTGGTGTTGTACGAGGTACTTATCCATAGTCAGTGTGTTACCTACAGTAGATGATAGTCGGCACGCCCCCAGTTTGGAGAAATGGACAGGAGTTACCGCGCAGAAGTAAAGCAATGAGCCTTTCTTTTAGGTGTCTAAAAGACGTTTTGCTGCCGGCCCCGTCCACAGCAGTACATTGCTTTGCTTCCGTGCTGTAACTCTTGTCTGTTTCTCCAAACTGGGGGCGTGCCGACGTCAACTACTGTAGGTAATACACTGACTATGGATAAGTACCTCATACTACCCCACTTCAAAACACCCAAACTATCCCTTTAATGTTAAGTCTGCAAACAGTATTTACAATCAATAACATTGCAAGTGCTGTGACTGACATTTTGTTCTTCTTGTGTTAAAATGAGTCTTCAAATAAACACGTATGGCAGCTAGTGGAAGTCTAGTGAAGCTGGTTTCATAATCGTCACCAATAGTTTACAGTTCAGTATATTTAACCTTTAATGCATTTCAGTTTGAGCCAATACTTTATTACAATGTCAAAACGAGTCCTGGCAAAGCATTATAACTTCAAATAGGGCACATAGTGTTCACTTTGCCAGTAATTACGTGGCAATGAAAGCTACGTGTTCACTCTCGTGTCTTCTTCTGTTTGGCAACTCATTAAATTCTTCCTTGAGTTTTACTACTCCTGCAGGGACGATTTGAGTACATCCAGTCTTTTACAGGAACACCCTGCTTCATAGTCACACAGATACACCCATTCACAGCTGGGATAGACAGCCTAGTGACAGACAATGAGCATGAGATGGACAATTTACTTGTTCCGTTGGCTGTTTTACTCAAGGGCAAGTTGATGGGAGTTGTTGAGAGCATTACTTGTTTGCTATATGGACCTTTATTAATGAGAAGCTCACTTCTCTAACTTCCCACTTCCCATTTCACCCCTTATTTATTTCCCCAAACTTATTTATTTCTGTATTCTTTTCTGTTTACACATTTCTTTTTACTTCATGCATTTCTGCCTCATTATGCAAACGAGGGGGCTGTCACTGACACTCAATGTGTGTCATCATGGGGTCAGGGTGCATGACTATATGCTAGCTAGCTAGCTAGCTAACTAACTGTGTCTGCTTCTGCTTATCAACTCCATCAAAAATAAATGCAAAAATAAATGAATAAATAAAAAATAAATGCAAAAATAACTAAAAACATTTAAAATTAATAAAAAAATAAATACATAAATAAATAAAAGGAACTATTAAACAGAAGAGTAAATAAATAAGGGAATTAATACAAAGATAAAAGAATAAGCAAATTAAAATGGAAATATCTAATTATGTCACATTTTATCAATTCATTAATGGCTACATTTATTTTTATTTTATTTTTGCCACATCTAATGACATTTATTTATTTATCGAGTCATTTATTTATTTATTTATTCATTTATTTTTGATTTAGGCAGGTTCTGTCCTCCATACCAGGCTACATGTGCCCGAAACGGAGGAATAGAAATGTAGAATTTATATTACAGCACTTTAATTCATATCATGTTAGGGGTTAACAGTCTGAGATTAGTGGAGCTTTTTAGAGGAGATCGGGGCAGGTGAAAGCTGCTCTGGCATCATAATCAGCCTTTAGATTCACTGTATTAAAGTAGGACATTAAGTGACGGTGAAACTGGGTCAGTGTCATAACAAGTCATTTAAACCTCATTTGACTTTTGTTTGTGTGTGTATGTGAACATATGTTTATGTAATTGAGTTTTCAGCTTCCTCTGTCTAGTTTTAAGCGAGTGGGCGTGTAACGACGGACATGTGTTCCATTCATTAACCTAGGCACCTGCTTTGTGTGTTGTGTTTGTTTGTGTGTGTGTGTGTGTGTTTGTGTGTGTGTGTGTGTGTGTATGTTCTCTCCTCCAGCGATGCCAACCTCACAGACGTGCTGTCTGACTCGGAGGAGTGTGATTTGGGCAGTCTGGAGCGTTTGGAGCGCGGCAGCACCGACACTCTGGCCAATGGCTGCCGAGCCGACTGCGAGGCCGCCAAGAGGCTGGCCAAGCGCCTCTATCACCTCGAGGGCTTCAAACGCTGCGACGTGGCCAGACACCTGGGCAAGAAGTGAGCATGCACGCACACACAGTAACACATGTGCACACATAATGACTGATAAATCACCAGAAACAGAGGAAAACATGTTTACATAGTTGCATATGTTCAGTATTAGTGTATGGAGGAGACACAGACATAATAGATGCACATGTAAGAATACCGGATTGATTTATAAACACACAAACACATCTGCACAAGCTTATTTTATTCTTATAACATTGTTAGAGGAACATTCTCCAATACAGCAGTGCAGTCCACCTTTTGGCGGTGGACACGGGTCGGCATGGGCACCCTGACCGGTCTGCGGCTACGCAGCCCCATACGCAACAAACTGCAATGCACTTTGTGTTCTGACACCTTTCTATCGAAACCAGTTTTAACATTTTTTTCAACAATTTGAGCTACAGTAGCTCTTCTATTGGATCGGACAACACGGGCCAGCCTTCGCTTCCCACGTGCATCAATGAGCCTTGGGTCTGACCCTGTCGCCGGTTCACTGGTTTTCCTTCCTTGGACCACTTTTGGTAGGTCCTGACCACTGCAGACTGGGAACATCCCACAAGAGCTGCAGTTTTGGAGATGCTCTGACCCAGTCATCTAGCCATCACAATTTGGCCCTTGTCAAAGTCGCTCACATCCTTATGCTTGCCCATTTTTTTTTGCTTCTAACACATCAACTTCAAGGACAAAATGTTCACTTGCTGTCTAATATATCCCACCCACTGCCAGATGCCATTGTAACGAGATAGTGATATATATATATATATATATATATATATATATATACGTGTATATATATTTCTATATATATATAGATATATATATCTATATATATATATCTTCTATAGAGGATGCATAGCCCAAGTATTATAATAATATAGCAATAAAAGCACAGCTGATTATGACTGACACAGTATAACATACTTAAAGAAATAATGAATAAATAAATAGGAGCAAGAGATTGCTGATACGGGTTAAAACACACACCAACATGCGAATAAGAGAGTACTGGCACTTTTTTTTTTCCACTTCAAGCACTGCAGTAGTGTCAAGAGAACATTTATATAACACCTTCATACGTCTCCAGTGCCACGTTGATGTGCTGACGCTCTCTTTCTGTCTCTCTGCAGTAACGAGTTCAGCCAGCTGGTGGCGTCCGAGTACCTGAGCTTCTTCGATTTCTCCGGCCTGACGCTGGATCGAGCCCTGAGGTAATGCACAGTCAGCAGCTACGGGGAAGTGATGATGTAGATGTCCATACACATGCGGGCGTGTGTGTATTCCCCACTTTCCCTCTTCACAAGACATTAGCTTTGTGCTAATCAAGCTGTCGTGTCGAGTACAGTTAGCCGGTGTAGCTGACAGCTCCGGAGTGCATCACTGCCTTGTACCTGACATGTTGCTGTCTCATACTGCTGCCTTCAGTTAAGAGGCGTCATGTGTGCACTTCAGACGGGGTCAGATTAGCAGACTGTTGTTAAAAAGTAACATGTAACATACTAAAAGTGCTGCATTCATTTGATTCCAATACGATATATCATATCACATTAAAGTCAGCCATAATAATATCTGGTAGGAATTGAATATTTTGGTAATGTTTCATCATAATGTATACATGTAATGCTTTAATGAAGGTTACTGTAGTTGTGTGCATAGAAATTCTTTCAATCAATGTTCTTTTGTGCAGCTTAATTTTGAAATTGGCAGCATTAATGTTGGGCTGCCTGCAACTAACAATTATTTGGTTATTGATTAACCTGCCTATTATTTTTTAAATTGTATTAATAGTTTAATCGTTTATTTTATGAAATTTAAAACAAAATAGTGAACGAATACCTGTCATAAATTAAAGTCCAAGGGGACGTCTTTACATGTCTTTGTCCAACCAAAAGTCTAAATCCCCAAAAGATAACAGCAACAACATCAAATCTCACATTTGAGAAACTGGAACCAGCAAATATTTAGCTTGAAAAATGACTGAAACAACTAATTGATTATCTTTTTCTGTCGATGGACTAATTGATTAAAGGTACAGTGTGTCGGATTTGGCGGCATCTAGTGGTGTGGTTGCAGATTGCAACCAACTGAGTACCCCTCCGCTCACTCCTCCCTTTCCAAGACTGTGGTAACGTGAGCTGCCGAGTGCAAAACCGTGGTAACGCCATTTGCCTCGCTCAGAGGCCATCCATACCATAATAACAAAACTTTAGGACCAACGGAAATTAGACGGCGGCTGGCGGTACCACGGTTTTACACTCTGCGTCTCATGTTGCCACGGTTTCTCAAGCATGTCGGAGAACTACGGTGGCCTTCAGGTAACGTAAAAACGTGACCGGCTCTCTTTAGAGTCAGTGTTTGGTTTGTCCGTTCTGGGCTACTGTAGAAACATGGAGGAGCAACATGGCTCCCTATGTAGATATGAAGGGCTCATTCTAAGCTAACGAAAACACAACAATTCTTAGTTTCAGGTCATAATACACTAATGAAAACATCATTTTTAATAGACTATTTGTTTCAACTCCACATTAATGTGTCACCTCAAAAGTTTGAAAGTGGGACCGCAACCTACCTGCAACCTGTTGATTCTGTCATACAGTTACAAAATCAAATCCATTTATTTTTAGTTAAAAAATGCAGCCAGTTCTCAACATAAGACCGTAAACATTACACAATCATTCATTATAACAATATACTACAGAGTACATGACCACTGGTCCAAGTTTTAAAAAGCAGGTTTGACTGCAAGTTCTCCTCAAAAGGAAAATGTTTGATAAGAGTCAGCTGCATTCCTCCGTAAATTCTGTTTACCGCCATAAGTGATGAAATCACTTGACCTCTCGTTGACCTCGTGGTGTGATTTGTGTGCGACAGGAACTTCTTAAAGGCTTTCCCCCTGATGGGAGAGACCCAGGAGAGAGAGAGGGTCTTGGTGCATTTCTCCAGACGCTTCTGCCACTGCAACCCATCGACACTCACCTGTGAAGATCACAGCCAGGACGACCTTGATGATGATGAGAAGGACGGTATGAGGAAATATATTAAGACATAACAGCTGTACAAAATATCACACCATAATAAATTGATTTTACATTACAATTACAGTCCTCCATATCGATCCCAGTTAAAGAAACACTCCTGACTGCAGCATATTGACATTATGTTAACATGCAGGCTATTTATGTAGCTCTGCAGATGTATGTGTGATTTGTGTCTGCATGAGCTATGAAGGAATGTATGACACTGCATTCACATGAATGACATTTAGCTGACATTGTGTATTGTCCTGTTGCAGATGGAGCCCACACTTTAACCTGCGCCCTTATGCTGCTCAACACCGACCTACACGGACATGTATGTACTGGAGTTCTCTATCTTACTGCTTCTGCAGAATTCCCTTTTCTCTAATCTTCCTGCGAAACAAAGTAAAAAAACAGTTTTGTGTCATGTCTCCATTCACATCTTCTGTTCTTTCTATTCCTTGTTCTTTCCCTGTCTACCGTTTCCTCTCTCGCTCTCTCTCTCCTCCGCGGCGGCCTACTTTCTGACCTGTTTCTGTCTCTCGTCTCCTCGAACAGTCTCATCTGTTCAGCTCTAAACTGGAGCACTGTGGTGTTGGTAGCATAACACCATCAGTATCATAGGTCCTGTGCTTTGATTTTCCTCGACCCTCCTGCTCAACTCCCGAGTCCCTGCTAATAGTAGTTTTAGTGAATATCCCTCGTCCTGACTAATATCCTTTTTCTCTTTTCAATTTCTTTTTCCTCCTTCCCCCTGCTAACCAAACCTGGCCCCCTGGTCTCCCTCCACCCCGCAGGTGGTAAGTATATTTATAGTCTGTCCTCATTGACATCTGTGGCTCCTCTTGTCAGCTAACAATAGAGTTTAAGTCATGATTTTAATATGGATGTCAAATTAGGCTCATGATAAAGGATGCACACAGTGATATATATTAATTGTTAATCAGTGTTCTTCAGTGACACAAAAACATTTGGTTGCTTAAATATTGTTTACCAAAGAGCAATGGTCAGAAACTGATTTTGGTTGACATCATTTATACTATAAATGTACTACTATATACAGTATACTATATATATATGTATATATATAAAAATTAGGGCTGTCAAAGTTAACACAATAATAACATGTAAAATTGGTTTTAACGGCACTAATTTCTTTAACGCATTAACACAACTTGCAATTTTTAGGTTGTAGCGGGCTCAGTTTTAAAGCTAAAGTAAAGATACTAGCATCATATGAAACTACTGCTAATTTAAGGAATCCATTGTTACCAACTATACTTATACTAGCAAGTCGAAGGAGGCTAAATAACGCTCCAAACCTACACTACATTATGGTGAGGAAAAACTGTCATGGCCATTTTCAAAGGGGTCCCTTGACCTCTGACCTCAAGATATGTGAATGAAAATGGGTTCTATGGGTACCCACGAGTCTCCCCTTTACAGACATGCCCACTTTATGAGAATCACACGCAGTTTTGGGCAAGTCATAGTCAAGTCAACACACTGACACACTGACAGCTGTTGTTGCCTGTTGGGCTTGATCTGCCATGTTATGATTTGAGCATATTTCTTATGCTAAATACAGTACCTTTAAAGGGTTTCTGGACAATATCTGTCATTGTTTTGTGTTGTTAACTGATTTCCAATAATAAATATATACAGTATATACTTTTGCATATTTGCCCACTCCCATGTTGATAAGAGTATTAAATACTTGACAAATCTCCCTTTTAAGGTACATTTTGAACAAATAAAAAATGTGCAATTAACTATGGACAATCATGCAATTAATCCTGATTTAATATTTTAATCGATTGACAGCCCTAATAAAAATACTATACTATACTATACTATACTGTAAATAAAATGCAGTATTGGTATAAGCAATGAGAAATGCAATTGATCTGCAGTGTTGCAAATGACAATATCTAAATTAAGAGTTCAAATTTAAATAAAGCGAACAGCAGATTTAATTTTGGAAAGGCTATACGTTTTATGATATAAGATTTGAACCTAGTAAGAATGCTACCTTTGCATGAAAATATAAACTGAGTGGTTCATCGAGTTGGATTGTGGTTGTGAGCTACACCACGTTACCTATTTGATGGATATTAGGAAAAAATGGAGCACAAAACATTTTGTGACGCATGTTCCATCCAATCCTGGGTATTTTGTACGTTTCCTAGAAAATGGAGCAGGGTTTTTATTCTTCTCTGTTACGTGGCCTCCTCAAAGGAAAATGTGAATAAAAAGCCACATGCCAAATAATCTTTTGTAACAGCAGCAGTGAGTCAATTCTGTTTTAGTTCCATTATATCTGTATCTGTAAAGGTTACAGGCTTTATTCAGGCAGTGATACACAAACACCTCCCTGTGCTTTCATCCTCTAATGATGCATCATAATTAGATGTTAAAACACTGGGAGCTGCATCATGATGCATCATAATTAGATGTTAAAACACTGGGAACTGTATCGTAAGCTGATACTCAATAAGCTCTCACCACCACTACTAGCAGAACCAGCACAGCATGACACTGCCACCCAGTGGATGGCTGCAACACGGCACTCGGGTTGACGCAGATACAACTGTGTTGAAATTATCAGCTGCTTTGGTATTTGAATATTCGTCAACCTCTGTGGATACTGAGCTGAGCTAAATATTGACCAGTTTACCTCCATATACTTTTAAAAAATAATGCTTAAAGAGGACCTATTATGCTTATTTTCAGGTGCATACCTGTATGGGGGTGGCAGAAGCTCAGTCCACAGGGACTTGGCTTGGGAACCTGAGGGTCGCTAGTTCAAGTCCCTGCATGGACCAAGGACTGAGTGTGAACTGGTCGCTGGAGAGATGCCAGTTTGCCAAGTGCCCTTGAGCAAGGCACCAAACCTGTGGGATGCCTGTCAGAGGCAGCCCCTCGCTCTGACATCTCTCTCATTAACGCATGTATATAGGTCCTGTTTGTGCATGTGTGTGTCCTGTATATAACAGAGTGAAACAATTGAATATCGGATATCAGCTGTGTGCTGATTGGTCAGCTGGCCCACTCTGTTGTGATTGGTCAGCCGAACCAAACTCTTCAGACTCCGCTCCAGCTCCGCTCTAACCAGCTTTGTTTGAGGGCGTGCTAAACTAACCGCTAGGCAGTTATTATGCAAATGTGTTACTTTGTGACATCACCACGTTACGGAAGAAAAAGCGTGACTTCAAGCAAGGTGTTTCAGGCAGTTCAGGAGCAGTGTTTCTGCGGGGGAGAGTAAAGTTTTGTTTATACTTGCGTGAGACACCGTGGCACGGGCATCCATAGATGGCGCACACTACGAGCATGCACAGAGGCGTTTATGCTCAACGCGTTGTTTGTTGCAATATGCAAGTGGTACCGGAAAGGAGAGCAGGATGCCTGGCAATATTTGTGTATTGTAATTATTACTTTCTCTTACCTCCAAGTCCAAATTACTTTCTGTCTCTCGGTGCTTCCCCTCGGGTCGCCACTCTTTCCATGAGACCTTTTTTTTAGCTTTTTCAAAACAATCTCTCATCTTCTTTCGCAACCTGCGACAAAAAGCCTCATCTTTCTCCAGTGTGTTGCCTATTTCTTTCCAAGAATTTAATGACATGCGACTGTCCCTGTGGTCTCTCAGAACAAGCATCCATGTTGAAATGAAAGGCGCAGCAGTGGGAGCGTAGTTACAAAATATCAGAGGTGCACGACCAAGCGCCGCAACAACTTGGGGAGCCTTCATGCACCACGCGAAAGCCGAGAACGTCATCTTATGGCGCGCACTACGGCAACCATAAACCAGGCCTAACTCCCTTTGGAGTGGACTTTGGGCTTTGTAACTTAAAAAAACAACAACTATTTAACACACTAAAGTCAAGGGAAAAGCACAAAAGCATAATAGGCCCCTTTCTAAGGTGAAATTTCATCTTAAACTTGAACTGATTGTTTGTTTCTGTCTGTTTATTCTCTCCTCAGAACATTGGGAAGAAGATGTCTTGCCAACAGTTTATCAGTAATCTAGATGGACTCAACTATGGCAAAGACTTCCCCAAAGACTTATTAAAGGTAGAGATCTCCTCCTGAGGAAGTACAGCGTCCACAAAATTTGTCAGCTTTATCTTTTTTTTTTTTCATCTTAGCCTCAGAATTAAAGCACGGCCTTCACATTCTTACCCTGTAGTCAAGTTAAAAGAAAATATTTCTCTCTTTCATTGCCTTGTCCACACAGATCTTGTATAACTCCATCAAGAATGAGAAGCTGGAGTGGGCAGTGTGAGTATGCATTTTGTCTTCATCAAAAGGAAAAGTATTTGGGGTATGCACGTTTTTGTAGAAGTAAGTACACTTGAATATGTGCTGCTCGGGTTTATCTGAATGGGTATTTGTGTTGTTGCAGTGAGGAGGAGGAGCTGAGGAAAAGCCTGTCAGAGCTGGTGGAGGAGCAGTGTGAGTGTGGGAGTAAGCGTGTTGCCAGGGTAACGGACGGCAGTAACCCATTCATCGCCATTCCCATTCTCTTAAACGCCGTCACCTACAAACATGGAGTGTTGACCCGCAAGAGCCATGCCGACATGGATGGCAAGCGCAGTGAGTGATTGTACACACACACACACACACAGTCACACACACACACGTTTAACTGTAAAAAAATATAACAGAAAAGTTTTATTGTTTATTATTTATTTCTTTGCTTCTCCCTCTTCCAGCCCCGAGGGGTCGCCGCGGTTGGAAGAAGTTCTATGCGGTTCTGAAGGGGATGATCTTATATCTCCAGAAGGTACCGCATCTCGTCCTCTGCTCTGTTGCCATAGAAACACACACTGTCATTGCGGTGGTGGAGGCTGCTAGCTGTGTGTGCGTGTGTGTGTGTGTTGGGGAGGGAGTGAGATAGATGGAGCATTAAGAGAGGAAATGAGGCATAGCTGCTCTACTGCATGTTTGACTCCCCCTGCTGGTAGGAAGGCTGTACTGACCACATGTCAGGCTGTGAAATGTTCAACCTAAATGAACTGAATTAGCTTTTATTTCTGTCACAGTGTGAGATTATATTATGTTTTGACTTGATTCTGTTAATTTAGACATTTGTATACTACAGATACACACCAAGTATAAGCTACTAGTCTATTCTCTGCTACAAGAGACAAAATGACTGAAACATAACATTTACGGGCTCCAAAACATATTCTACATATTCAATTTCTGTATGCCTGTTGTTTTTTCTTTCACTTACCCAGGATGAGTATAAGCCCGACGCCGACATTTCCGAGGTGGACCTGAAGAACGCAGTGCGGATCCACCACGCTTTAGCCACTCGTGCCACCGACTACAGCAAGAGAGCCAACGTGCTGAAGCTCAAAACCTCAGACTGGAGGGTGTTTCTGCTGCACGCCCCGTAAGTCGAATTTGAGATGTTTTCATTGCACTTAAAGAGGACCTATTATGCTCATTTTCTTTGGGTTTCTACCAGAACATGTTTACATGCTACATGTTGCAAAAAGAAGTCTGATTGTATAGAAGTCTAGGGGAAAATGAACCTACTTCTCACTTGATTTATTACCTCAGTAAACATTGTAAACATGAGTTTATGGTCTCAATCGCTAGTTTCAAGTCTTCTTCAATACAGCATGATGTTCATTTAGTAAATTATGGTCCCATTTAGAGTCAAATAGACCATAAAGAAGGGGATGCTTTTTAGATTGTGATTCGTCTTACAACTTCAACCCTTTCACAGTGTGTTTTCAGTTCATGAAACTTAATTTTAACATTTTGGTCACCTGAAAATGTATTATTCATTGTTCGGTTGTACTTATCTCCGCCTTCTCGTGTCACTTCTGGTTGCAAAAAAACAAAAAACAATGGTGAACTTGAGGCTTCAAAACGCCAGTCCACAAACCAATGGGTGACGTCACGTTGACTATGTCCAGTTCTTATACAGTCTATGGTCTGCTCTGAGTGGTCAGCTGGCCCACTCTGTTGGGATTGGTCAACCGAACCAAACTCTTCAGACTCCGCTCTAACTAGCTTTGTTTGAGGGCGTGCCAAACTAGCCGCTAGGCAGGTATTATGCAATTGTGTTACTTGTTGACATCACCAGGTTACGGAAGAAAAGGCGGGACTTCAAGCAAGGCGTTTCAGGCAGTTCAGGAGCAGTGTTTTTGTGGGGGAGAGTAACTCCCTTTGGCGTGGACTTTGTAACTTTGCAGACCTTTTAGATGCACAAAAACACTATATAACACGCTAAAGGAAAGGGGAAAAAAATAATAGGTCCTCTTTAATAATGCAAATTGTAGCTGATCTTCACTAATTAGATCTTCATAAGAGTATGTTGTGATACCTGAATCAGCTTACATTTTAATTCTCACACTGTGGAATTGTTTTGTGAATTTAGGCATGCAATGTCAAAATAATAGTATAATATGACAATAATAATATGACATCATTTAAATTGCATTCTGCAAATTGGAACAATTGTCTATTTTCTGTTATTTTCTGCAGCCATTTGAATGTACCCTTTTCTTGTAGAAGAATCTGTGTTGATGTGGTGAACTAAGAAACATCAATCAAGCAATTTTCATTCCATGCACTCACCTGCTCTCTGTCCCTTCAGCAACCCCTCACTCTCTCTCTCCTCTCTCTCCTCTTTCTCTTTCCAGTAGCGAGGAGGAGATGATGTCTTGGATATTTCGGATAAACCTGGTTGCGGCGCTGTTCTCTGCTCCGGCTTTCCCCGCCGCCATTGGTTCCATGAAGAAATTTTGCCGGCCCATCCTGCCATCGTCATCCACCAGACTCAAACAGGTACACACACACACACACAGAGACGATGATTCAACAGGAACAAGAGCAGCTATCATTCTCTATAAGCTTATATTTTGTCAATACTACAGTAAATATCTAGTTATGATTGATATTTTACATCTTATATAATATACAGTTTATCACAGCAGCGTGCTCAATCCTTCTGCATTAAAAGTCTCCACACGGGGGTTGGGCATTTTTACATATTCTATTTGTGTCCGGTTGCGTCTGATTGGCTGTTCTGGGGGGTCTTCTGGTTTTGGTCCGGGCTGTGATTGGTGCAGGAGGAGCAGCTGCTGAGTCACGAGAGCAAGCTGAAGCAGATGAGCCTGGAGCTGGAGGAGCACCGGAAAAACTCGCCCTCAGTCGACCCCAAAAGCCGCGAGTGGGAGGAGTACCGGCTCAAAGAGCACTACCTCACGTACGAGGTATAGGCTTTGGACAGCTTCGCTTCATTTCTCTGCTTTTTTATGTTTCGTTTTTATGGGTTTTTATGTTGTTGTTTTTTTTTCAAGTTAAAATGCAGCTGAGAGATCCAAAAGCATGACAGATGGCCAGTGTCACTTGCTTTATGCAAATGTATGACTGACTTGCCCCTAACTGCATGTGATTATCATAAAGTGGGCATGTCTGTAAAGGGGAGACTCGTGGGTACCCATAGAACCCATTTACATTCACATATCTTGAGGTCAGAGGTCAAGGGAGCCCTTTGAAAATGGCCATTTCAGTTTTTCCTCACCAATATTTAACGTAAGCTCGGAGCGTTATTTAACCTCCTTCCCGACAAGCTAGTATGACATGGTTGGTACTAATGGATTCTTTAGGTTTTTCTAGTTTCATATGATACCAGATACAACCTAAAAATCGCAAGTTTCATTAATGCGTTAAAAAAAACTAGTGGCGTTAAAACAAATTTGCGTTAATGTGTTATTATCACGTTAACTTTGACAGCCCCACTTTATAATTTAGTATTTTTTTTATTAGTTGCAAGAAAGACGTTCAGTTAGCACATATGAAATCTCATGCTAACTCAAACGTTATGCTTATGTTTTTTACTGTCTTAAACTGTCCTTATATTAATGCCTCAAATCAAGTTCAGTAAATATTAAACAGAACCTCTGTCAAATATAGAATATTATTTTCAAGCTAGCATAAATAAAGCCAGTTAAGAGGTGGATTTTGGTGCAATTAGTCTCTTGTTTCATCTTCTTTTGGTCTCACTCTCCATCTCCTCCTCCTTTTTCCTCCTCCTCCTCTCTCTGAGCAGAAGACTCGCTATGAGACGTACATCAGCCTCCTGCAGGCCAAAATCCGCGCTGAGACAGACGACCTCGAGAAGATCGAGGCCAGCGTGATGGGTGGCCTGATCATGGAGGGTGGCCTGGCCGGCCGCGAGTGCCACATGCGCAAGACGCAGTCGTCCCCGTCCATCAGCCAGGCTCACGGCGGGCTGAACGGGAGGGCCGCCGGAAGCACCGCCCAGGGACAGAGAAGCTGAGGGGAGGAAGGAGGAAAAAAACAACATCCCTTCAAGCCAAACTAGCTTAACTGGGTTTTTTTGTTCGTATTTTGTGTTTCGGGCTCCTCCGTTCCTCCCGTTGTACCTACAGTAACAACAACAGGAGAAATGACACTATCCTTCCCAGAATCTATCAACCCCCGGTGATAAGTTTCTGTCCTTGAGCAATAGATGAAGAAGATGAAGAGCCTGTGCTTGATACCCGACAAGTGACCCTGCCGAACCTCAGTCCCTTGAACTTTCATTATTGCACATTAAAATGATCATAACCGTGATCACTATTTATAACAACGTCATCAGTATTATTTTGAAATGAGACTCAGAGTCTTTAGTTGAAATGTGTTTTAGTTCTGAGCAGAGTCATTTATAATGTATTAGTTTAAGGCCAGAGAGAGAACAAAGAAGGAGAGACAGACTGGTTTGACTTTGTCCTCTCTGTCCTGTCCTCCAGATGGTACTACTGTAGCATTTTGGCCTTTTCCCCCCCCACCACCCATGTTTACACACCCAGCCGCTCACAGGCGTGTGTACGGACCTACAGTATGGGTGGAGTGTGGAAGAACATATCCGTCCCAAAGTTACAAAAACTCTCAACAGAACTTCTCAGAAGGATCGAGTCCCTGCCATGTATAGCATATTTATTTATTTATTTAACGCTTTATTCGCCCCAGGAAGGGTTTACACTGAGCATGCTCGCTCTTTTTTTCAGCGATTTCCGTCTCGTTCATTCATAAAAGTTACGTACATCAGTGAGTGTAAAGGAGCTGCCAAGTGGGACGACCGTGGTTTTAACTGTTCGCCGAGCTGCTCCGCCAGAGGAACCGGAGGTTGAGTGCCTTACTCAAGGGCACCTTGACACTAGATGTTGAGAGATTTAGAGTGTTAGTCAGTCGCTCGTCAGAGAGATCACGAGTATGTGATTTTTAAGCTGCCGCTACCCCAAATACTGACATGCATTCAATTATTGTGTTTGTCTGAAGAGGATAACGGTATGCGACTGAATGAAAAGCACTGTGCCACGTTCTGTTTTATCCCACAAAACTACTCCTCTTATATCACGACAGAGCCCAATGTATGGTTAGGTGTGAGGTTTCTGAAGACGGGAGTGAAGGGCCAGACAGGAAAGTGTGGGTGGGAGACATACCATACGAGTGGTCAGTTGGTGTATGTGTGTGTGCATTGGCATGCTCTTTTTAAAAGTGGTTCCAGTTGAGATGCTGAAGCTGTAGGCAACAGGAAGAAGAAGTTAATATAGCAGGGTCGTGTTTTTCTATGAAGAATTTATTGAGCTTGTTTTGGTGAGAAACAATCCAATGGCCTTCTGCCAAATGAGACCGTATGAGACACAATCTGGTCTGGAGCTCTCAAAAGCATCTTCAGCGCAAAGGAAGACGTCAGCCTTTTGACAAAATATGTACCTTTACCAAACAGAACCACTGGGGATGCACCGATCTGACTTTTTTTGTCGTGATACCGATAGCGATACCTGGGCTTTGGGTATCGGTCGATATCGAGTAACGATCCGATACCAGTGTTTAATTAATAAGCTGTATGCCTCACTGTGTGGAAGTGAGTGGGATAATTCTTTTATGTATAAGACAACATCTGGCCTGACTTAAACATTGCTTCCCTAACTTTGTAAAACAAAATGTAACAAATAAATACATGGATATAAAGGTATTGTTATTCTATGAAAGAATCAGAAATTGCTTGTTAACAGTGACACCTGTGGCCGTTTAGTCAACGACAGTCAGCGTCCTGTTGCTCGGGCTTGTGCTCGCACTACGTAGATGCTTGCACAAAACAAAACAGTCAAAACAGTGAGGTGACACACACGAGACTAAACATGATTAATAGGCAACATGTTGATTAATGTCAGCAACATTAGCAGCTAAAACCACAATGTCACTATATATTTCACATGCTTGGCCGTAATGTTAGCTTACCTGTCCATGAGGAATTTTGCCAGCTCATGGCCCATTTTTACACCCAAAACCATGACCACTAATCGAAGGTCTGGCCGATGTTGATCCTAGTTTTCCCCTGACGTCAGTCACATTCCTGTTTTGCAAGACGGGCTTCACTAGGCTAGTTTTCTTAGTGCTTCTATGGAGTTTGTGTTGGAGTCTGAGTTGTGGTGGGGGCTGGTCGTTTGTTGGTGTTAGCAGTCTCCATTTCTAACCAAACGTTAGCTATCGTTGCACACTGTTAACCCTGAAGCGAGCTGAAGAGAGTAAAGGCATTAAATTAAAAGCAGTCTACAGGCTGATAGATGAAACCGAAAAAGTCGCGGAAGGTCTCATTTCTAGGTTAGGTTACAACCTGTTCACACATGGGTAATAAAAAAACGATTAAAACACATTTATATGTGTAAAAACGTACATACAGTCCCTTTTTAAAATAATAAATTGTACACAAAAAAGTTGGTAAAAAATCTTTAAAATTAACAGGAATTACAATTCAAGTGTAAACCTTTTTAACGCAGCAACAAATTGGTCAAAACCTAAACAGGAATTAAAATTCCAGCATATAATGTGTATAGTATATAAACATAGAACTGAATTGAAAAGATCTGCCCCATTGTCGCCGATATCCAATCCAGCTATTTGAGACAGTATCGGTGCATCCCTAAGAACCAATTTATGTTCTGATTCATAACGTGTACCTATCATAGCTTGCTCGGCCTCATATTTGGGCAGCATCCTTCCTAACAGTTGAAGATGTTTTGGTGAAAGCAGGCCCTGGTCCTTCTTAGACAGAGACCAGCTGATTGGAGAGTGTAGCAGCGGGACTGCTCCAGCTTATTACATGCTAAAGTCAAGAAACCTGTCAGCATACTGGAACGGAGAGGGGAATAACAGCAAAACAACTCCACCAGCAGAGTAGCCATCAAAACATCCTCCACGTTTAGAGAGGAGGTGGAGGAGGAGGAGGAAATACTTGTTTTCTAAGAAGAAGAGGCCGGTTTGGTTTTCTAAGTAAGACCTGGTCTCTGCCAGCCAACAACAGGCAAAACAGACACCCAGCACACGTTTTCCCAAACAGAGGAACACAACACATTAAGCCTGTTTCTCATGGAAGGAGGACTTGCGTAATGTTGTGAGGAAGTGGGGATGTGGCGGTACCGCTGTTTGTGAGCACCTTAATTGACCCCAACCCACCCAAACGCACACACACACACACACACACACACACACACACACACACGCACACACGCACACACACGCACACACACACACACACACACCTTTTCTCTTTCTACGTAATTTGCTTACGACACAACTGTAGATCAGTGAGCTTAGTGCCCCCTCACTCAGCCTCAGTGTGGCACAGAAGCACGTTGGCATAACCAGAGCTGTGGATATCGACAGTATTTGATATCTTTTGCTCTGGGCGCTGCACTTCTGTTGCCCCGTATATCATATTAATAGTGACTGATGGGATCTGAGATCCTTTCGGGACTTGGCTGGAAACCTGGAACCACAGCTGGAATCCTGGAAGCGGATCCTCGTATGTACAGACCCAAAACGCTGAAGCGGAGCTGAGTTTTCAGAGAGGAAGTACCATTTTCTAAAGCTGTATTGTTAGGATAAATAACTGCTTTCTTACAGGGAGACTTCCCCCTTATAGTCACTTTGGCTGTTGTGCTAACCATTGTTTCCCACTGTTCTAGGGTAGGCCTGTGCTGTAATATAGGATTGTGACAAAAACATATTTGTTGATTGTTATGTTTTATTTAAAAAATGACAACTTCGGCACTTTGATGTCAGCATTGGATCTGTCTTTTTGTTTGTTTTGTTTGTATATCGGGACTGTTTTTTGACAGGATGCTTATACTATGTAAAGGACATATTTACCGAATATTTAGTCTGTGCTTCATAAAGTAAGCTTTTATACAGATGATTGTGGTTGTGATTTATTTTGTCAACTCTGCAAAAAAAAAAAGATAGTATGTAGATATTTTGTGTAATAATGCAATCACTTTTTGTTCAGGACTTCAGCACTATACAAAATTTCCAACACAGATACTATTTTCGAGGATGCTTATTAATAGGTTTATCCTGCCGTTAATGGTACAGTGTGTAGGATTTTTCTTTCCTTTCCAAGACTGCGGTAACGTGAGCCCTCGAGTGCAAAACTGTGGTAATGCCGTTTGCCTCACTCAGAGGCCATCCTTACCATAATAACACTACTTTAGGGGCAATGGAAGTCAGACGGCGGCTAGCGATACCACGGTGATGCACTCTGCGGCTCACGTTACCGCAGTTTCACAAGTGTGTCGGAGAACTACGGTGGCCTTCAGGTAACATAAAAATGCGAAAGGCTCTCTCTAGAGCCAGTGTTTGATTTGTCCGTTCTGGGCTACTGTAGAAACATGGCGGAGCAACATGGTGGATTCCGTGAAGAGGACCCACTCTCTATGTAGATATGAAGGGCTCATTCTAAGCTAAACCACAATGATTCTTAGTTTCAGGTGATTAAATACTAATGAAAACAAAAATATGAATGTTATATTTCATTTTTAACGGATCCCCCGAAATCTTACACACTGTTCCTTTAAGAGTCCATCCAAAAAAATAAACCTCCACTGTTGCTGTGGTGTTTTCATTATTAGCATTTTTAGCCATATACTGTACTTCAGGCTACTTCAATTCAATTGGGCTGAAAGCAATTCTTTTAAAATCATGCATGCTCCCTCTTGAATATGACAACAAGCTTTGACTGTGCTCCTAGATATGAAGGGCTCTCTAAGCTAACAAAAACAAAATTATTCTTATTTACAGGAGACTATAGACTAATGAAAACATAGTTATGAATATTATATTACATTTCTGCTAGTAGATACCCCAAAATGTTACATTTTAAAGTTAGTACCATTAGTCGAATCCAATATAAAACAGCTGTTAACTAGACCAATGCCATAAGTGTTCACTTTATAACTACAGACTCAGTATGTCAGTTCCTTCATTCTTAAACAAGTAGTTGTTGTAGAGTTCACCTTCAAAGCATGTATCTCATTGCATTACTACATTAACTTCACCAAAACAGCATTTGAGAGTGTGCACCATTTTAAAAACGGCATACTGTAGCATAACACCAGACACACTGATAGTGGTATTAATTAATGTGTATCAGTGCTGCATTCATATCTTATGCAAAACGATGCGTGGAGCAGTTTCCAGTAAATTACAGTCCAATACATTTGCTGTATCATCTCCCCATTTTTTTAATGCATCAAATCTGAACTTAAAATGCACCGCCTTCTCGACCACTTCACTTTCCCCCCAGGTGCCTTGCAGTCATTTCTCCTGCATCAGCAGACAGGATGGAGAGGCTCAGCTACAACAGCTGAGAGATGCTGATTATAAACCTATGTCATGAAACTGACTGCTGATACTCACCATCAGTGTCAAATAGACATGCTTATTTGTGAGCTGTTTTGACCTTGAAATGATCTCTAATTACATGTTAGCTACAAAACCAAAATACTGTAACCTTTTTATAGTTATAGCTAATTGATTTGACTGTTCTAAGCCTACATGTGTTTGGATTGGTGGAACAAGTCAAACGTTTCATTTTATTTTTAGCGTAGCATATCACCATGGAAACCTAAAAATATACATAGATATAGATATATATGATGCCTGATATATATATATATATATATATATATTTATATATATATATATATTTATATATATATATATATATATATATATAAATATATATATATATATAAATATATAGGCCATAATAGCACTCTGCTTTAGAAAAAGAAAAACAATATAATTTGTCCACATAAGAAAAAAAAAGATCTATATCAATCCCTTCCCTGCAAATAACCAAAGACCTATATGGTGATATCACTAATTTGTTAAAAGCTTTTTGAGTGACTGTACACCCTGATATTATTCACCCTGGACTAAATTTTATTATGATTTATGATAGAGGATATTAAATAATGAGCATTTTTTGAATTAGCATTGGTCGACATTTTATCCAAAATATGCATTCATTTGTCTTGAGGACATGAATAACTGTAGAAGTGGGACAGGGACCTTGTAACATAATGTGGTAACTCACCATAGTAAGAATAAGATGACGGTAATATAGCTATCTGTGTGTATCTGCAAGTAAAGAGCTTAGAAAAACAAACCAAGATTAGCATACTACCATGTTGGCATATTAAGTTTTTTTTCTGGAAATTATTTTGGAAAAGGTGGGTAAAATATAAAAAAAATATGTCATTTTATTTATTTACAACAGCAGATTATCTCAGTACCTGCTCAGGTGTGCTACAGAGTAGGCCTGTTGTATTAAGAGAGTGTTGCATTATGGGTTGTTTGTAGCTCTAATGTTGTTTTAATGACTAGAAAACATCTTCTAAAGTCTTTACTGAAACAAGAAGTTGTAACATGAAGCGGCCAACAAATAGAAGATGAGCAGCTCTAAAAGAAACTCTAAAAATGCTAACAGTCTGAGAAATGTCTCTGTGTTCCTGAAACTGCTGGAAGAGTGTGTGACTATGTGACTGAACAACAGAATGAAGAAACTACACACAAAGGTAAGATGTATACTTTATTATATTATGTTAAAACAATAGGTTTAACTGTTTAACTTTGACAAAAGACAGTTTGAACTCTAAACCCTGCCATAGTTTGAAACAGAGTCAGCCTGGAGGCCTTTTTATATGGAGGCCATTTTGACTTTTCATAGTAGGAGAAGCACAGGTGTTACTAATTACATATAGGCTCTGTTATATTTAACATTAAGTGTCCCAGAGAGCTAAGTTAATGTGACAAAAATAATGTAAGCTAGTAAAATAATGTAAGCTAGTAAAGTAGTGTAATCTAGTAAAAAGTGTAAAATAATAAAGTAGTGTAAGCTAAATTAAGCTAGTAAAATAGTGTAAGCAAGTACATTAGTGTAAGCTAAATTAAGATACTAAAATAGTGTGAGCTAGTAAAATAGTGTAAACTAGTAAAATAGTGTGAGTTAGTAAAATAGTGTAAACTAGTAAAATATTGTGAGCTAGTAAAATAGTGTGAGCTAGTAAAATAGAGTAAACTAGTAAAATAGTGTGAGCTAGTAAAATAGTGTGAGCTAGTAAAATAGTGTAAACTAGTAAAATAGTGTGAGTTAGTAAAATAGTGTAAACTAGTAAAATAGTGTGAGTTAGTAAAATAGTGTAAACTAGTAAAATAGTGTGAGCTAGTAAAATAGTGTGAGCTAGTAAAATAGAGTAAACTAGTAAAATAGTGTGAGCTAGTAAAATAGTGTGAGCTAGTAAAATAGTGTAAACTAGTAAAATAGTGTAAACTAGTAAAATAGTGTGAGCTAGTAAAATAGTGTGAGCTAGTAAAATAGTGTGAGCTAGTAAAGTAGTTTAATCTAGTAAAATAGTGTAAACTAGTAAAGTAGTTTAATCTAGTAAAATAGTGTAAACTAGTAAAGTAGTTTAATCTAGTAAAATAGTGTGAGCTAGTAAAATAGTGTGAGCTAGTAAAATAGTGTAAACTAGTAAAATAGTGTGAGCTAGTAAAATAGTGTGAGCTAGTAAAATAGTGTGAGCTAGTAAAATAGTGTGAGCTAGTAAAATAGTGTGAGCTAGTAAAATGGTGTAAACTAGTAAGGTAGTTTAATCTAGTTAAATAGTGTGAGCTAGTAAAATAGTGTAAACTAGTAAAGTAGTGTGAGCTAGTAAAATAGTGTGAGCTAGTAAAATAGTGTGAGCTAGTAAAATAGTGTGAGCTAGTAAAGTAGTTTAATCTAGTAAAATAGTTTGAGCTAGTAAAATAGTGTGAGCTAGTAAAGTAGTTTAATCTAGTAAAATAGTTTGAGCTAGTAAAATAGTGTGAGCTAGTAAAATAGTGTGAGCTAGTAAAGTAGTTTAATCTAGTAAAATAGTGTAAACTAGTAAAATAGTGTGAGCTAGTAAAATAGTATGAGCTAGTAAAATAGTTTAATCTAGTAAAATAGTGTGAGCTAGTAAAATAGTATGAGCTAGTAAAATAGTGTGAGCTAGTAAAGTAGTTTAATCTAGTAAAATAGTGTAAACTAGTAAAATAGTGTGAGCTAGTAAAATAGTTTAATCTAGTAAAATAGTGTGAGCTAGTAAAATAGTATGAGCTAGTAAAATAGTGTGAGCTAGTAAAGTAGTTTAATCTAGTAAAATAGTGTTAACTAGTAAAATAGTGTGAGCTAGTAAAGTAGTTTAATCTAGTAAAATAGTGTTAACTAGTAAAATAGTGTGAGCTAGTAAAGTAGTTTAATCTAGTAAAATAGTGTGAGCTAGTAAAATAGTTTGAGCTAGTAAAATAGTTTAATCTAGTAAAATAGTGTGAGCTAGTAAAGTAGTTTAATCTAGTAAAATAGTGTGAGCTAGTAAAGTAGGGTAAGCTAGTAAAGTAAATTAATCTAATAAAGTAGTGTAAAACAGTAAAGTAGTTTAATCTAGTAAAATAGTGTGAGCTAGTAACGTAGGGTAAAATAGTAAAGTAAATTAATCTAGTAAAGTAGTGTAAGCTAGTAAAATAGTGTGAGCTAATAAAGTAGTGTAAGCAAGTAAAGTTGCGTAAACTAGTAAAGTAGTGTAGGCTAGTAAAGTAGTCTAATCTAGTAGAGTAGTGTAAGCTAATAAAGTAGTGTAAACTAGTAAAGTAGTAGCCTATGCTAGAAAAATAGTGTAAGATAGTAAAATAGTGTAAGCTAATAAAGCAGTGTAAGCAAGTAAAATAGTTTAATCTAGTAAAATAGTGTGAGCTAATAAAGTAGGGTAAGCTAGTAAAGTAAATTAATCTAGTAAAGTAGTGTAAAATAGTAAAGTAGTTTAATCTAGTAAAATAGTGTGAGCTAGCAAAATAGTTTAATCTAGTAAAATAGTGTGAGCTAGTAAAGTAGTTTAATCTAGTAAAATAGTGTGAGCTAGTAAAGTAGGGTAAGCTAGTAAAGTAAATTAATCTAATAAAGTAGTGTAAAATAGTAAAGTAGTTTAATCTAGTAAAATAGGGTAAACTAGTAAAGTAGTTTAATCTAGTGAAATAGTGTGAGCTAGTAACGTAGGGTAAAATAGTAAAGTAAATTAATCTAGTAAAGTAGTGTAAGCTAGTAAAATAGTGTGAGCTAATAAAGTAGTGTAGGCAAGTAAAGTTGCGTAAACTAGTAAAGTAGTGTAGGCTAGTAAAGTAGTCTAATCTAGTAGAGTAGTGTAAGCTAATAAAGTAGTGTAAGCTAGTAAAGTAGTAGCCTATGCTAGAAAAATAGTGTAAGATAGTAAAATAGTGTAAGCTAATAAAGTAGCGTAAGCAAGTAAAGTATTGGAGCAAGTAAAGTAGTTTAAGCTAGTCTAAGTTTGTAAAATAGTCTACGTTTGTAAAATAGTGTAAGCTAGTAAAGTAGTTTAATCTAGTAAAATAGTGTGAGCTAGTAAAGTAGTTTAATCTAGTAAAATAGTGTGAGCTAGTAAAATAGTGTGAGCTAGTAAAATGGTGTAAACTAGTAAAGTAGTTTAATCTAGTAAAATAGTGTGAGCTAGTAAAATAGTGTGAACTAGTAAAGTAGTGTGAGCTAGTAAAATAGTTTGCGCTAGTAAAATAGTGTGAGCTAGTAAAATAGTGTGAGCTAGTAAAGTAGTTTAATCTAGTAAAGTAAATTAATCTAGTAAAGTAGTGTAAAATAGTAAAGTAGTTTAATCTAGTAAAATAGGGTAAACTAGTAAAGTAGTTTAATCTAGTGAAATAGTGTGAGCTAGTAACGTAGGGTAAAATAGTAAAGTAAATTAATCTAGTAAAGTAGTGTAAGCTAGTAAAATAGTGTGAGCTAATAAAGTAGTGTAAGCAAGTAAAGTTGCGTAAACTAGTAAAGTAGTGTAGGCTAGTAAAGTAGTCTAATCTAGTAGAGTAGTGTAAGCTAATAAAGTAGTGTAAGCTAGTAAAGTATTGGAGCAAGTAAAGTAGTTTAAGCTAGTCTAAATTTGTAAAATAGTCTACGTTTGTAAAATAGTGTAAGCTAGTAAAGTAGTGTAAGCTAGTAAAGTAGTGTAAGCTAGTTCAATGAAATGTAGTCCTAATTAATTATTTAGTAACACCTGTGCTTCTTCTGCTGTGACATGCCTGTTGTAAAAAAAAGGCCTCCTTTTCTTAAACAAAACAGCTGCATTATGTGGTTAATGCTAATTCTCTTTGTCACTGTAAAAGGTAAAGAAAGAAAGGTTGTTGGGTCTTTTGTTTTTATTTAGATATTTTATTTCTATTAAGATGTTATTTTGAACAAAGTGTGTCTTATCCACAAAACGTTTTTATCCAAAAGCATGTGTTTAGTGTTTTAATCGGCGTGGTCAAGTTTTCATGATGGTAACTACCAAAATAAAGATACCAAATAGTAAGATACCAAAATAAAGTGTATGCTAGTTTGCCAGCTAGCTAGTTTAACAAAATGATCAGCATGGTTATGTATTGACCAAACACATTACATGGCTGAACAGACGTCTTGTTTAATGCCCTTTGTCGTGATATTGCGTCTTCAGGAACATGACTCGTGACTAATGAATGTTTGTACTGCTCCCACTGTGTTAAAAGGCGAGTGTAGTGAGTTTCTGCTCCTTAAGCTTTTAAAATAACCCCAGAAAGCTTATATACATAAAAGAGCCCAAACACTAGAGCCAATAGATAAAACCAAAATGTACTTAAATCTAATTTGCCATTCACTTCCCCCTAGAGACTGTAATTGTGTTAGTTTGATACAGCACAGATGACAGCAAAAAGGCCACACAATTCAGAAAGGAGGGACTGTTTTTTTTAAATGATAAAGATAACTTCCACCATGATGTTATTGTCAGCCTATTATATGGCAGACAAGTCACTGCCTGAAACTTATATGTTAACATTACTTCAGAAATGAATTCCTACAAAAATCATTATTGAGCAGTGTATAGTTAATAATATCAACACTCAAATTATATTATGGTTAACATTTCACAATCTTAGCCTAATTTGTTCTCACATCTCCCACTGTTCTTTACATCACCGACACCAAATCTGTTGGTTATAATAGGGCTTTTCACAATGCACTTAGCCCCAGGCTAAGGGAGCTGTTAGCCTGAGGCTAGGAAAGTTTTCACACTGGCACAATGCATTGGGCTAACTTCAACTTTAGCCGAGGGCTGTTGGCCCTGCTCAGGAGCAGGGTTAGCCTTGAGTTTGCAGGGTTATCTCCTGAAAATCAACTAAATACGGGGCTAAAAGTTGCCATTGTGAAATGGGGTTCAAAGTAAACAATGGAATTTGTGTCACGGTTTTGTTGTCCAATGTTTTAAAGAGTAGTCGCATCATTATAGAATGTAAACACGGACGTTTAACTCAGGATTAGTAGAAGTGCAGTGTGAATCGTATAACCCCGGGATTCGTGTGTGAAAAGGGGCTGTTATCCCGGGTCAACTCTTATTCATATAGAATATGCAGTGTGATAAGGCCAATTTTGTTTGGTTCACAATAGTTGATAATTTAATGATAGGTGCTATCTGTTTTATTGCTTTTGGTGCACTGACCTGTCGCTTCCTGCAGACTGAAAACTCCTCACCTGGCTGATAACAGTTAATACTGTTCTGTCAACAGCATGTCCTCTGTCCTGCTGTGGCAACAATCTGGCACTCTACCTTTGATTTCCACATGGAAGTCAAAAGCAGATGTCTGGAGCACTCTTTAAAATGTATCCATCCACTGTTGTTACCCTCCTATTGCGTTTGTGCCGTTTTATTAATTAATGCATGAAGAAGCTTTCCAAGGACAGCTGACGGGGATATTTCCTCTAGAGATTTAAATGATTGTAGGTAGTTAGCAGTGATGAAAGAAATAAACTCAAATAATTAACATCCAATACAGTACCTGTACTGTAAATATACTGTATCAAAACAGTGTTAATTAACATAAAGATATGAATAACTATTTTAACATTTTGCAATATTTGGTCCACAGATAATGGATATTTAAATATTTTCCTTTTACCTGAGCCAATCCCTAATAAACATATGGATGACTGTAGTGTTGAGACAGTTGTGCAGAGACAGGGACATGTGGAATGACTTTTTATTGCGCGATTAGTCATTTTTCAGACAACAAGGCTCCCCCAACATTAAAACAACAGCAATGTACAAAACAGCACACCCTTTTTTTTGCCATCAACGGAAATTTAATAAGGTAGTGAGAGTACATAACAGAAAGTAATGAAATGTAAGGACGCGAGTTATGATGATGTTGAGATGTATAGGATGAGCTTGATGTCAAAGCCAAAGTAAGCACCATCGTCATGTAGTCAGGAAAGGCCATATTTCAGTTAGAAATATTCTAGAAGGGGTGAGGAGAGGATAAACATGATACAAGAGGGTTGTTATCACAGTTTTCAGACATTTTTACCAACTAAAAAAGAAAAGAACAATATCGGTGTAGCACTACTTTATCATGCAATTTACTTTAGTAAACCTTCTGACACACAGACAAAATATACTCCAATAAGTAGAACTCAATACATCTCTGTCCAGCAATAGTCACAAAGCCTGTAATTTATACTCTTTGAATGTGAGATCCCTATCAAAAATAATATGCAGATTTTTATTTTCTTAATATATCTAAAGTGCAAGTTTATCCATTTTTATTCAATGCTTTCTGTAAGTATAAAATACAAAGGAAAAAAACAGCAATATGTTTTTCCTGTTTACATGTTATATTTTTCTGAAAGGAGGAGCGTCATATATAACAAACCATATATATATATATATATACACACACACGCCACAGATAAAATATTTTTGAAAGATACAACATATTATCTCGTATGGGGATGGTAAAGGGATTCAGACCAAACGGTGACATGGGATATGTTCATTGTGCATTGACCCCACCCCTTAAAATCCAGGATCCATTTCCCAACATCTTCAAAACATTTGTCTTCGTAACTATACACAACAGTAGCCTGTACAGTCTGCAGACACGATGGATCCTACTACTCGCAGCGTGAGCGAAAAAGAAGACGTGCTGAATGAGCTCCTCTGTCAGCGGTTTGTGATGAGTCATATAGTGCTTGGCTTTGACCAGAGGCTGCGATTGGCTGTGTGATCAACCAGAAACTCTGAATGGCCAATGAAAGACTACAACACTGAAACCAGGAACAGAGCAGATTTGGTTGTCTGGAACACCTCGTGGAAGTTCAGTCTGTTTTAAGTCAGTAGTTATGGAAGTTCGCTCTTATACGTCATGAACATGTGGCTGTTTGAATGAGGTCAGAAACATGAATAATCTCCCTGTTTAAAACGGGAGGGACAAGCAGCTAGAGCCATCATAGCAATCTGACTTTGAGGACATGCAACAAGTAGCTACTGCTGCACTTTTGAGTTACATCCACGATTATAGTTTTATTTCCATCAGTTGAAATATGTAAGGAATGGTCTGGTCACCTGTCAACTCTTTTGAATAAAATTTGACAAAATGAACACTGCAGTAATAACAGACAAAAAGGCAGGATTACATTAAGGATTGCTACGATGGCTACCGCTGTATAACAAATCAGAACGTCATTCTCGTCAATGCTAACAGTTTCAGTGTGCACTGAACCTAGCCAGAGCCACTGAGGACAGCACACAGCTGGACCACTCGTGCTTTAAACAGACAACAAGACGAATAATCTGCCTACCATTTTGCATTCGAGTCTGGATGACTGTAACGTGGGCACAACATGGCTGCAAGGTCACTCCAGGTTTTGCTGTGACAGTGGGTGAGCTCTCATCAACTGAGAAATCGGATTTGATCACACTGTCTTCAGCAAAACCACAAGCGCCCCCTCCTCCCTTCTCTGTAACTCGACGACCCAAAATGGACGAGTCGTATTTCAAAAGAGAGTCATTCTGCTCTTAAAGCACAACTGACCCAGTGGCACCTGGTGATTACAGTCGGTGACAAAACAAAACGTCTTTCAATCTTTAAAGAAATGTGTGCGTTTCACAGAGTGAGGCATTCACAAAGGGAACCCTATGAGCAGGTTCAGGCTCTCCTTATATTTGGCCTTTAGAGAAAGAAAGAAAGGAAGTGTTGCATTTCCAGTCTTCATGTACCATGAGCCTCCTGGAGGCCGGAATTCAGTCAAGCTAAAGCTAGAAATAAGTGCTGTGTCACAACAGAGTCATGTTGAACTCAAGATGAACTCAGATTGACCTCAGATGTGCGTTGCCGGGCACATGTTTAATGGAATCTTATAATTCACAGGGCAGTGTGAAGAAATGTAGTCATCTCCGAAAGAGGGGAAAGAGACTTCCTGTCCTTCTCTGAAACCGATAGAAAAGTCCTAACCGGATGTGTCTAACAGCCGGGTCAGTAGGTCGTGGTAGGCTGCTGCTGGTAAGCCCCTACAGTGCAGTGCCAGGCTTCATCAGGCCTTTCACCAGCACTCAGACAAACCTGGGCCAAAACGTCCTGCGTGGAACAGATGGGATTTTCTGGAACAGTTTTCTTGGCTCTGTTGCCGCAGGCATGCCCAATCGAACACAGATCAACTTTTTTTAAAGCAAGGATACAACAGGACTTCTGATACTGTTTCAGCCCAGGTGTGCTTTGGGAAATTCTGCTTCAGTCTAGCCTCGGCTATCCCACATGTCTGGCAGGCTCAGGCTGTCACTACATTAGCAGATTGTATCTGACTGAGGCCTCTAAAGCTGCAATCCACGCAGTCTGTGTTCTCCTACATGTCACCTAGGTGGCTCTGATGGGGCCTGTGACCAGGCTCAGTCATCGTGTTGTAGGCCAGGCTGCTTTAAATAAAGCTGATAGGTGAACTAACCACTTGGAGCATATTGATAGTTAACTAGCACTTCAGTCTAAAGGCCCTGACACACCAAGCCGACGGTCGTACGTCTGACATTTTTGGGAGCCATTTTGAGACCGTCGGTGAGCGTCCGTCAGCCTAGTTTTTGCGGTGTGTCCTGCACCGTCGGGTCTAATCTGCCCGTGTCTGACTTTTTTCGGCCGATTCAGCATGTTGAATCGCCGGCGGAGCGCATCGGTGAGAGAAATCACTGATTGGCTGTTCAGCTTAAACAAATCAAAGCACAAGAAGAGAAACTGACTTGAGGAAAGCAAGCCAACGAGTAAAGTCACGCAGAAGGCTCTTCTCATTTATCACCTTCATCTCATCTGATCATTCCAATACACGGATATTTTCACAACGACATGGCCATCTGGAATGAAGCTAAGTGGTGAGTGAGACTGGTGTGAAAATGGTCGGCAAACGCTGCTTTGTTTCATGTACGTATCATAACAACGGCTTATATATATATCTACTGTCCTCTGCCTTACGGTTTCCTTTTTTGAATGACAAGTACAGACTACTGCCACCTGCTGGTAGGGAGGGATATTTCATCTCACGCAGGCGCAGAACGTACGTGGTAGTTGGCCGTCGGCTATCTCTTTGCTGTGTGTTCAAGTGCAACTTTTTGGCAGAGACAAAGGCAACGTGAGGCGACGCAGCTGGTGGCCTTTGTCGCCACTAGTTCTTTGATGTCGGCTTGGTGTGTCTGGGCCAGAAGCCTAAAGGTCAACCGGGTCAAAAAGAAGGAATAGACTGTGTGTCTGATGGAGCGTATTTGAAGTTTTACTGCACGGACAATGAGCCAGGGCCTTTTTTTTTTACACTTGCTGGGAAAGAGGAGCAGACCTGAGATCAGAGTCTGCCCACATAAGGGAGAGGGATTGTGATCCTCATTGTAAAAACAAACAACAAACTCCTCTGTCCTTTTGGGTCTACTGCGGCCGATCACTATCGCCTAGCTCAAGTGAAACCACAGACAAGCGAGAGTCGAATCGTAGTTCACCTGTCCTGCGATCGGCGGTCCCAGGCGAGAGAGGGGTCACACTCACACAGTTTCCTGGCTACTAATGACAGGAGGCCTTGTGCAGTCCTAGACACCATTCAAAATACTTTAGAGGCCTCCCAAACACTAGGAGCGACAAGAGGCCTCAACGGGGAGAGACTGTATGTGTGTGTGTGTGTGTGTGTGTATCAGCCACCCCTGGACCCAAGCCCCAAGATACTATTCAACTCCAGTGTAGGCCACTGCAGAGAGGCTGACATGGAGACAGTTAGAGGTGTGTGTGTGTGTGTGTGTGTGTGTGTGTTAGGGGAGGACCGAAGAGGTAAAGGGGTTTTCTCTGGGGTGACTCCGTATGGGGACGTAAAACACCCTAACTAGTCTACGCGCACTGATAGACGGACAAGGCAGCCTACTGGTTTACAGAACATGACAGGAAAATTATCTCACTACTTAGTCTGACTTTTTTTTCCCCACTTTGAGCAAAAGTGCTTGAGAAGAAAGACTTCACATTTCGGAAATATAATGCAGATGCATCAACCTCATCGTCATGCTTTCAAATATCTACTGATCACATTAGCCTATACATTTTTTCGTCTTTTAATAGTCTATACACGTGATACAATGCCGCGGTTGGCACGCACACAATATTGCACACTAATATGAAACGTCCTACACTAGTCGGCGGCTTCCTCTCTGCCTGGGAGGGAGAAACCTGACAACGTTTTGGACAACACAACGTGGAGAAAAGGAATTTTGATGGGAAAAAAAAAAACAGCATCAGAATAAAAATAATGCAAAAGTGACATATTCTGAGTGGCGAGGGCCCCAAGGAGTGATCAAGGGGCTGTAGCACCATAAAGAGATAGATACTGCCTCGGCCCTGCACTGATAGGCCTCTACATCCACTGTACTGCACTCAGACTGACGGCACGGCTCGGCCGGCTGGCCCGCCTGGCTGGCTGACTGCCTGGCTCTTTAACGGCATCCATCTCAGCTCTGACGTATAGTCTCATCCAGCCACTCCTGATTTAGTTTTTTTTTGTTGTTGCTGTTTTTTTTTTTAACATGGTGCATATGGTGTGCAAAACCACCCGTAAAACATCTTCCGATGAATCTCCGTGCTGACACCTAGTGGTACATCCTGGGTCGTTCTGCTGTTCCAGGGAGGCACATCTCTACTCTACTGAGAGGCCACCAGGGGTGCTGTTAGGGTCTAGGGATTCTGGGCATAACACACCGACCTACCCTCCCCCCTTAATACGGCAGTACCTCATCTTTTTGAGGGGCCCGCTCTGTCTCCGCCCACTATCATCGTTGGTTCCCTTTCAGCTTACTTTTGGTGTTGCCACCCATGCTCCATGCACCGCAGGGGTGTGACTTAACGCAGCCCGGGCGAGTTTCTATATTTCGGCCTACATAACAGCACTCGTAAATGAAAACGTACAGCGATCGAGGTCACGGACCATCCACGTGAGAACACGTAAACGAGTGGAGTGTATAAGGCACGGGTCGTAATGACGTCAGAGAGGATGCGTTGCCTCGCCGGATCTCTGCGCTGACGCGTCTATATTTTGTATTTTTTAGTTTCCGCGTCTCGCGCTCCCACAAGTGGACCTCATCCTGTTTGCATCCCCCACCCCCCCACCCACCCCACCCCAGAGGAAAAAAATAACAAAGTAACAAAGAAAAAAGTTAACCCACAGAAAACGTGGGCATCTTAATAAGGATTTTTTTTTTTTACAGCTGATTCACAAAATCATAATTAGTAACATCTAAGTTAGCACTTTTTTTCATTTAAGTTTATATGGACATGGTGCAAGAGGGTTGATATTCAATATAGTAGCTCAGAGATAGATTTATCCCCATTTGTTTGAGGCGCACAAAATAGTCTATTAATTTTGGAGTCTCAACCTTTCCATAATGGCATGATAGAAATGCTTTCATTAGCCTACTAGGTCAAATTAAAGACTATATAGCCTACTTTGCCAAAACTTCTTTTCAAAACATGAGCCTACACACATGCTGACAGGTGTTTACAGGCCTGTAGTGCTGGATTTCTGCAATTCATACTTTTAGAGCGCTTTCATCTTTATTCTGCAGTACCTTTATAATAAACTATACATCTGGTTTCAGATTTTGGTTTCATAAAGTCCATAATATATTTCTCTTTGTGCTGATGTCAAATATTCGTTCTATACATGAAGACTGTCATTTTAATATAATAGACCTCTGGTTTTTTAACTTTTGATTAAATCTTAGCATATTTACCAGTTTGAGAAAAACATTTAAACATTTTTTTTTCGAAATAGCTTTGATGTGTGCAAAATCTGTCAGTTTGATAAGAGATATAAACACTCTGTTCATCATTGTCATTTTTAAATCAAGTAGGAAACAGTTCATATCTTACAGTTCAATCCTTGATAGCAGCGGCTTACTGTTACATGGGTGGTAAGTGGGGGTGACATCCAGTACAATGAGCGAGGAGACAGCAAAGCTTGCTGCCATAACTGTGGAGGTTGTGTGTGGGGTGATTCCCTTGGAAATTTCTCTTTCTATTTTACACTTCATAGTCTTCGTTTTTGTCGCAGTTTTTTTGTCTTTTTTGTGTTGTTTCAATTTCTGCTTTAAAATCCTCGTCAGTCGTCGTCTCCTTCGTCTCCTGCTTGCGGGCCCTCAGGTAGCAGTTCGGAGGCCCGCTTCTCTCTACTCCTCTCCTGGATCTTCCTCATCTCCTCCGCGTATTTACAGAAGGTGTTGCCGAACTTGGACCACACTTTGCACGGAACCGTGATGGAGTTCCGGTACGTGGGCTTCACCTCGCTCACCCGCATGAACACCCCGTACTTATTGGAGCCCACGTCGAAGAAGAAGCGCTTGTTGTCGACCGTGAGCGAGGTGCCCTCCGGGAGCTCCGCCGGCTCCTCGTCCACACCGTAGTCGTCGATGAGTTTGGCCAGAGCGTCGCGGAACTCGATGAGCCCTTGAGCCGGCAGAGCGATAGTCTGGCCTTGAGCGCTTCCCAATCCGGGCCCCCGATTAACGGTCTGCCGGATCCTCAGGAACCGCCCCCTCTGGTTCTCCTTCAGATCCATGTAATATTTCCGATTCTCCCGCACCAGGAACTCGCTCTTGAGCGCCCGCCGCGGCTCATCCTGCACTATGTCCGGGTTGGTGGGCCCAAGCTGGGCGTAGTGTTCGATAAAGTCCCCGAGGTAGTCGCGGAACTCCACGGCCACCGACATGGAGAGAGTGAGGCGGCTCTTGTTGCCACCAGCGCCAACCTCGGCTATCTTTAGGAAGCGGCCTTTCACATTCTGCTTCACGTCGAGGTAGAAGCGCTTGTTCTGGATGTCGACGCGCTTCGACGCCAGCTCCTCGGTGTCGTGCTGCAGCCGCGACATGGCGCCCATCGCACCCGGAGGCAGCGAGCCGGAGCCGGAGCCGGGGCCTGCCGTGGGCCCTCCGTGGTCACTGCCACTGTCTCTGTCCGCCATGATGCTGCCTGCCTCCCTGCTTTACCTTCCACCGTCTCCCTCTGCCTGCTGCAACCTCGACTGCCCGTCAAACCACTCCGCCGCTTTATCGCGAGAGGAGAGAGGAGAGGAGAGGAGAGGAGAGGATGAGGTGAAAAAAATGAAAGTAACTGTAGTCGGTGTTACTGTAGTACTCCGAGCAGGCTGCGTTCAAGACACTCTGTGCGCTGTTGCACACAATTTTCACTTCAGCCTTCTGTGTAGCCCTATATGCAACTGTTAAAGTTAACCCCCACCCATGTGAGAATAAAACACTGCAGTACTAACACCAACCTACATACATACATACATAGATAGATAGATGGATAGTTAGATAGATAGATAGATAGTTAGATAGATAAATATATGGATAGATAGATGGATAGTTAGATAGATAGATGGATAGTTAGATAGATAAATATATGGATAGATAGATGGATAGTTAGATAGATAGATGGATAGTTAGATAGATAAATATATGGATAGATAGATGGATAGTTGGATAGTGGATAGATGGATATATAGATGGATATATAGAAGGATAAATAGATGGATAGATAGATGAATATATAGATGGATAGTTGGATAGATAGATAGATAGTTGGATGGATGGATAGATAGATAGATAGATACTTGGATAGATGGATAGATAGATAGATGGATAGATAGTTGGATAGATGGATAGATGGATAGATAGACAGATAGATGGATAGATAGTTGGATAGATAGATAGATAGATAGATAGATAGATAGATAGATAGATGGATGGATAGATGAAGGTCACATCTGTCTGCATCCTGTCTTAATAGTTATAAAAGGACATGGATCAAAAGTCCTACCTGATGATTATTGGTTTGGGTGTTTCAGCACCACGGACAGCGAACCAGGACAGTCCCTGAGACAGGGAGAGACAGAGAGAGAGACAGAGTGATAGAGAGGGAGCAAGGCTGAAAGAGAAATTTCTGAATGAACAGTAGATGATAGCTGTGTGGGAGTCTGAGGGAGGGGGCTGATACACTGTGAAGCATCATGAATCATTATACCCTATGATTGGACTGGCTTGCCTTGCCACTGTTTCTCAATGGCCTTGAAAGGGTTCATCAGTAGGAAGTAGCCAACTGTTTGATGAAAAACTAATATCTTGGACATTCAGAATGGCAGAAATATATATATGAAAAACTACATTCATTCACATACATTAAATGTACAAACAAGGTAGAAAACCATCCAAATTGGTTTTAAAGGTCCCATATCATGCTCATTTTCAGGTTCATACTTGAATTTTGTGTTTGTACTAGAACATGTTTACATTCTGTAATGTTAAAAAAAAACTTTATTTTCCTCACACTGTCGGCCTGAATATGCCTGTATTTACCCTCTGTCTGAAACGCTCCGTTTTATTGAATTTTGACGGAATTGCAGCAGAAATTCGTTACTAGGCAACAGCTTGGGTCCATGTGTACTTCCTGTCAGCTGATGACATTCACATACACTTGCAACCAGGAATAAACTGGGACACATTTAGAATCTTTATGTTTAAAATTGTGTCAGGGGTCTAAATATTGTATATTCGTGACATCACGAATGGGCAGAAATCCTGACAGCTTGTTTCAAATGCAGAGTTTCTGAATACAGGCTTTGTGTATTTCCCTGTGAATTGAGTGTTTTGATACTTTCACAGTATTTATATAGGACTTAAGCCTGCTTTATAATAAAAAAAAACATGGAAATCTCACTTTTTTTATAATATGAGACCTTTACATTTTAGAATTAAACTGTCATTTATTAGTGTAATTAGAGAATGTATTATTCCTGTGATTTACATAACTCAGTATGTATTCCCATTTCAGTTAAGCTTTTGTTTAGTTTTAGCACTTGTTTATCTTATTGTATGAGGTTATTCAAGTTTGATTGAGCCCTGCATGCTTTTAAAGATCATATAAGGTACATTAACAGTAACATCCCAGGTGAAGATATGAGGTCTTCAGCCTTCATGGGCCCGAAGGGGCAGAGCAGACCTCAAATAGAAGAATGATGTGGGTGACTTGATGGATGTTGACAGGATAACATTTTAATAGGATTAGAAGGCTGTGGAATATTATTAATATCAATAGACAAAATGTGGAAAAGGAACACAAAACCATATGCTTTAATTGTAAACTTAAAATTGTTTTTATATTGTTTTAGGAGATGTCTGAAATGAAAATATGTCTTTCAGCAAACTCTTCTTACCATGTCAGTCAATATATATATGCCGTTTATATATATACCGTATATATGCAGTATATATACCGTATATAAACGTATATATGTGTGTGTGTATATATATATATATATTATATTATTATTAATTATATATATAAAATGCAAATTTGTTTAAACACCAATAATAAATATATAGGCCTACATACATTTGCATAAAGCAAGTATATTTTCCCACTCACATGTTGATAAGAGTATTAAATACTTTACAAATCTCCCTTTAAGGTACATTTTGAAGAGATAAAAAATGTGTGATTAATTTGCAATTCATTCAATCATGCGATTAATTGCGATTAACAATTAATGAATCAACTGACAGCCCAAATATATCTATATATTTATATATCTATCTATCTATCTATATAGATATATAGAAAAATCACACTGTAGGCCAAATGATAATAAATCAATAGTAATAAAAGTAGTGAAAGTCACAGAAAGCAGAATCCTTTTAAAACTCACGAGCATCACATATAAGATAAGATATTCCTTTATTAATCTCACAGTGGGGAAATTTGCTTAATTAAATGTTCTGGCATCGATTTCACCCCAAATATAAGGTTGATCTGACTGATGAACTGGCAAAAGAAGGTGTGTTAACCTGGAATGGAATGGGCCTTATTAGTTTTAGCCATTTCCATTGTGGTTTGACTGGATAAGTCACTGGTGTCTGTTTTCAGAACCACGGACAGCGGCTGGTGGGCATAAACACAGATGGGATTTGAGTTTGCTCATGAGTATTGCTCGCGGAGTAGAAAATGAGGGAAAGAGGACTGCAAAGAGGCATAGTATATAGACATATTCTACATAATAAGTGTTACAAAAAAGACTGCTGTGTCACTATGACAAGTATATTTTAGCATCACAGACAGAGAGCATTAACCTTGACGGTGGAACAGTTTGGAAAGCAGTGTGTCATGAGAGGCCAATCCAAGTGACCTCATCAAATGCCGGTGCATTACCAAAAACAGCCCCCCTGGTAATTCCTACAGGTTGAGCACCAGTATCCGGGGAATCGTGGAGGCAATTGGTGCCAGTCCTCCCCGGGTTAGTCAGCAGGAATCGTTTTTTACTCCCCTTCGCTTTGTCAACAAATGATTTGCTTTCAAGGCCAATTTGGAAATTCTTAAATTGTGTGCGAGGTCTTTGAATGGGGTCTCTAATGAATGCACGGGCGGTTGAATGAATGAAGGAGAGACAGATCGGTGAATGGGTGGGCAGTGGGCGGAGAGCGAAAGAAGTGGGGGTGGGTCACTGCTGGGACGGATCACAGACTCTGAAGGGCTCCCTCTTGAAGTGATGTGGTGTTCCCTGGACTGGAGAAACAATCCCAGTCATGTGGAACCATCAACATTTGACTAAGAAAAGATAAAACCTGCACGTTTGATAGCATTCAGCACCACGGACAGACTGAAACTGTACTTTTAGTTTGACTTCCCAGTTAAAGAGCTTGACTCTTTAACTCAGGTTAAAGATCTCAGGTTGATGTGTTACCACGGATACATACAGACGAACCTTCATTGCAGCAATCTGGCTGTGGCCTTCAGTCTGTATGAGGCACCATGTGATTGGCCTGTTGGGACAGAGCACTAAACCTGTCAAGCCTTTCAGCACCACGGACAGAGACTGGTCCATGACTTGACCCTGCTGATGGTGGAACTGGTGAATGGGGCCATCATGTAGGCGCATACTGTGATGAAATGGCCTCTCATACATTTTCTTTATCACCTCAGTCAGCTATAGTAAGACAAACCTGTCCATGTGTCCCCTATATGACATTATATCTTATCCATTCCTCAGCATTGGACAATGAAAGGCTTTCTGACCTCTAGCGAAGGGCGCTCGGCTCCTCGCAGGGAGGGAATCTTATGAATGGCTTGATTGATGGATACAGAGATGGAAGCAGGGACTGGTTTGTGCTGTGGAAGGGAGGAGGGGATACTTGTGGTCCACCATAAAAATAAAAAAAAACCTGAGCATATTGTGTAAAGCTCTCTTTTCATTGGTGGAGATGCCTTCAATGAAAAAAGTGGTTTTATTAGCTGTAGCTGAGCAGGATTGGCACAATATTTGGATAGAATATCTTCCAGCATAACACATCCGCATGTTGATGCAAACTGATGCCCCCACTTGTTGCCCTAGAGTCCTTAAAGTGAACACTGAGCTGCAATGACTCGCATAATAGTTGGAAATGTCAGGTTTTGGGTGTGCTCTCTTCTGCAGCGTGCAGGAGGACATTTAAAGCCTCGCAACTCCGATCTCGCCTCGCCATGTTGAGGAATCCATTGAGAGAATTTCGCAGCGTTAGTCATCGCAACAACTAAATCCGCAGTGTGTGTAGTAGTCGCCTATATAGCCCTCTCTCTTGCACCTCTTGCACCGGAGATTCCACAGTGTGGCGCCGTGCAGGGTTTTGGCTATACAGACGCACTCCGTGTCTGCGTCTGTGTCTGTGCAACACACTGCGTGCGTAGATTTCTCTCGCACCCAGTCGCATGGTCACATGCCGGCTGGGTCGGTGGCGGTGTGCCGGTGTGAGGTGCCCGGGTCATTAGGGTGTTTGCGCAGGACGTGTGGAGCCGACGCGCAGCAGTGAGCGACCGACCGACCGGGCAGGTGATGGTGATGTTTGCTCACGTAAGATGAGGAGCGCAGGCGACGCGGCTGGAGGGTGCGCGCTACTGTTGCATCGCCTCACCGGATAATAACCGCTGCTATATTTCATCCTCGTCCGTCTTGTTCCTCCACAACCGGTTTTCTGTTCCTTTTTTTTTTTTTTTTTTTTTAATTTTGCCTATATACCGACTATAGGAGTGGGGACTCTTTTTTATGATCAAAATAATAAGTGGATAAAGGAGCCGACCTTGCAGTGTGTGCGTGGTGGAGTGCGTATATATCGTTTCTTGTGTGATTCCCTCTGTATACGCGCAAGAGCTTTTTTTTTTTTATTCCAGAGAGGCAATGCGCCCACCCATGCGATGCTAGCCTATTAGCTGGAGAGAGAGAGAGAGAGAGAGAGAGAGAGAGAGAGAGAGAAGGAGAGAGAGAGAGAAGGAGAGAGAAAGAGAGAGAGAGGTTTCAGCCCTGGATGAATCGAGAGGAGGCTAATTTACGAGTCTTGTTTTGCCTTTCAGGAAAAAAAGAGGTAGATAAGAGGGGGAGGGTGTTTTTTTGGTTGAAGGAGAATGCAGCAATCACATTTTTAAGCATGCAGAAGAAGCGGGCCGTTTCCGGTTCCTAGAGGCTGGTGGTTGTGTGTCCCCCCCTTATCCAAGAGGCCACCAGCAGCAGCAGCCAGCCGTATGGGGAAAGCAGCGGCAGACACAGATGGCATGGACACTTCCACAAGGTCTGCTGCCGCTCTGCCCTGCCTCCTGCTCTCCTCCACCGCCGCCGTCTCTCTCTTCCAGCTCGCTCCGCCGCCCAGCAGCACTGCAGCACAGCACCGTATAGGCTGACGGCATGAGGCTTGATCCAGTGCACTTCTCCATGCTGGTCATCGGGGTCTCCTTCGCCTGTTACGCCCCGAGTCTCAACTCCCTGCAGGACCGGGCGTACCGAGCCGCCGTGGTCATCGAGGGCGAGGTGCGCTCCTCCTCCCGACCGGAGAACGTGTCCTCCCGGGAGCCCTACCGGGTGAATGTCAAAGTGCTGGACGTGTGGCCCGTCAACAGCGGCGGCCTCGAGAGGGAGCAGCTCGTGACCGTCGGGGACTTCGGCTCCGAGGCCCCGTGCACCACCACGGTGGAGAAGGACCACAGATATATCTTTTTCATGGACCCCACCGCCGAGCCCCTGGTGTTCAAGGCTTCATACGCCCCTGTGGACGCCACGGAGCCGGAGCTGAAGAAGGATGTGGAGAGAGTGTTGTGCGAGGACTGCGGTAAGTTTAAAGGCTTCTCCTCTGTTTCTACCTGTATACACTCACACACACACACACACAGTGCACTATAAGGGCCACTGATGCTGCCACCATGGCGATGCAAGGAGACAGGCTCATCTGGCTTGGGCGCGTGCACGTGTGTAGTCTATACAGTGTGTCAGTATGCATACAGGTATGGATGCACGGTGAGCCAGATTGACACTTCTTCCAATCTTCTTCTTCATGGTTTATTTAATAGGGACCAATACAATGTACATAGACAACTTAAAAACATCTTTCTGATGCCAGTATCATAGTGCTTATACACCTGTCTCTATAAAAGGTATTTTTGTGAAAATAAGAGATTAAAATAGGAATGGGTACAGGGAAAATAAATAAATACAATAAAGCAACACATTTAAAAACATTACATGAAAAACTATAGACATGAGTATACAGATTTGTCGCTGAATTAAACAGGATTTGGGTGCTCTCTTAAAGGTGGTAAAGTTTGCAGCAGATTTTAAGTGATCAGGTATAGCGAGTTCCAAGACTTCTTCGCTCCTTTCACAGAAAAAGCTGTCTGAGCAAAAGATGTTCTGCAGAACTGAACTTTACAATTGCCACTTGAAGCTGCTCTGGTGGATCTGCTACAGCTCTGTAGTCTCATGATGCATTTTGCAGAATACCTCCATCCTCCATAACCCGGTCACCCATAATGAGAAGCATGGCATGCAGGAACGGGGTGTGTGCATGTGTGTGTGTGTGTGTGTGAGAGAGAGACATAGTCAAGTCAAGTCAAATTTATTTCTATAGCACATTTAAAACAACATGAGCTGACCAAAGTGCTTTACAGACATAGTGCAGAATAAAAACAGGTCAACAGAGCAGACAACAAAATCACACACATATCCACAGACAGAGACCAAGATAAAATCCATGAGTAAAAGACTGTTATAATGAGCATTATAAAAAAGGCCAATTAGTTATTACAATCCAAGTACACTCAAAAGCCAAAACGAAGAGGTGGGTCTTGAGCTGTGCTTTGAAAGACTCTGTAGAGGGAGCAGATCTGATGTGGAGACATAGTTAAACCTCATAGTTAAACCCGGGTTAAGCCCCAAACAGCAGGTTACTGATGATCAGTGATACTGTAACTTCAGCGTATAGCCTCTATTCCAGCAAGATCTGCATCATCACAGTGAAGTATAGTCTGCATGTGGAGACCTAAGGTGGACACACAGTGGTAGCAGCAGCTCCTGTGTGTCACAGAGAGAAAGAGATATTTTGGCAGAACATGTGAAGGGAATCAGGGACATGAACCTTTTCTTGAGGTAACCTCCTCTCCAAACTTTGTATAGTAGCTCACAGTCGGTATTCAACATCCGTTGCTGTTTTCTATCAGACAGTGCCGGTGTTGACTGCAGTGACAGTCTGTGGGTGGTGGTAACTGTTTAAATCTCTCAACTTGTTGCTACTTTCCACCACGGACATCTAACATAGTGCTTTTTTCCCCCTTGCAGTACACCAAACAGACACTCCTGTAGCACTTCCTGGTTTTTAAATTTCTGTGAGAAGTGGCTAAAACTATATGTGCAGCAGCTGGCCAGGCCTGCCAGAAACTCTGTTTAACTTATTGTCACCAGAATGGCTTTTTATAAATGAACAATCTGAGCATGACACAAGAAAAAGAGACCTGGGTCTATAGTCTCACGATGAGGGTTGTGTAGCTTTTCCTCTTTTCGTTCTCACATTTCCTCCCTTCATTTCTCTCCGAGAGGGAGAAAGAAAGTCTTGAATTGACCCATTTTCCTTACAAAAGGTAAAAGAAAAAGGTTCAGAATCAGGGTCAGCTCCTCACCTCACATAACACTGAAACTGAGCTCTTAGATATTGTGTATTGTATATTATTCAATCTGCTAGTTGCAAAAGCTCTCAGATAGGGATGCACCGATACCGGATCGGATATCGGGCCGATACTGACTCAAATAGCTGGATCGGGTATTGGTGACAATGGAGCCGATCTTTTAAATTCAATTCTATTTTTTATACTATATATACAGTATGATATACTGGAATTTTAACTCCTGTTTACATTTTGACCAATTTGTTGCTGCATTAAAAAGGTTTACACCTAATTAATACAATTCCTACTAATTTTGAAGATTTTTTAGCAAGTTGCTGGTGTACAATTTATTATTTTAACAATAAACAACAATTCACTAAATTTATATCCATGTATTTATTTGTTACATTTTGTTTTACAAAGTTAGGAAAGCAATGTTTAAGTTAGGCCTGATGTTGCCTTACACATAAAAGAATGATCCCAGTCACTTCCACACAGTGAGGCATACAGCTTATTAATTAAACACTGGTATTGGATCGGTACTCGGTATCACCCGATACCCAAAGCCCAGGTATCGCTATCGGGACTGAAAAAGTCAGATCGGTGCATCCCTACTCTCAGGTCTCTTACTTTTAACTATATCCCTTAAAAGACAACACTGATTTTTCATCAAATCTTCTCCATTCCACCTTTGTTTTCAGTATTTATAGTGCTACACTGCTTCTGAGATGATGCAACTACAATTTGTACAATCTAGAGTTAAAGCATCTGCTTGTCCTGTGGCAAACGTGGTAAAAGTACACAGGCAGAAAGTAATTTCCCCTGCTACACAAAAGAGAGGAGAGTGTCACACATTTCTCCAATACAAGCTTTAACAAGCACCACTGTAAACATCATCTTAACGTGAGGACAAAACCTTTGAAACAATGTGACTGTACGAAGACTCGTTTTCCATCTTTACACTCTTCAAATCCGGAATAACTTCCATGCAAACCAGCAGTGTCTATAAAGTGTTAAATCGTAACAGGAAGTAACTCAGATGTCTTAACAAAGGGTTCATCCGGCGTTTGAGCGAACAACGTGACGTTCTATTTTTACCTCCATGACAACATGCTAAAATTATCAAGTCATTTATTTATGACAGTGCTGTTGCAATCAGGCTTCCGCCTAAAACACATTTTCCAGGCAGGGGTAAGCTCAGGAGAGGAGATACCCACTTATGAGCTGATTCACCCCGCGCACACGCACGCACACACACACACACACACACACACACACACACACACACACACACACACGCACACACACACACACACACACACACACACACACACACACACACACACACACACACATACACACACACACACACCAAAAGCCAGAGATACAGGGAGAAACACAACCTAATTAGACACTGCAGAGTGTGTGGTGACACTATAGATGCACTGTGGCAACCAGAAGCCTCTGAATGTCCACAGCATCACAAGAACACAAATGTTTGTTACTATTGTCGCCTCTGATTCTTTCCTTGGACTGATTGGATTCATTCGTCAAAACTTGTCACAGAAGTACAAAATCCATGCCCAGAGATAGTCACGAGGTAAAAGGAACATGTCAACCACAATCGTATCACTTTTCAACATTATTTCCTATGGGTGGGGGAAAAAATCGATTCACTTAAGTATCGCAAAATTGTTTTTTTACGATCATGAAATCTGTGTTTTTTGAATCCCAGAATCGATATAAACTGGAAAAACAAAGTTCGGAAATTTGTGTTTGGTGGATTATTTCTCTGTTGTTACAATGCTAATGGCCATTGTATTTTACATCATTGGAAAGCCTGTTTATTTACCTTCGCAATGATGTCCAACTTGTAAGGATCATGCATTTGTGGGATGAGCAGCACAGCTGATTATGTCGGTAGCGCCCAAGAAATATTTGCCAAAATGCTCCGTCAATGGTAAACAGTGTTTTCTCCTGTTGGTGTTGACTCTTGTTTTGAGTTGTTTGGTGGATTGGATGATTGAACTCTCTATCAGTAACAAGGAACAAACAAGACATATTGGCTATTTTACACTTTATTCATTTAATACACCGTCAGGAGCCTCAGTAGCGGCGGAAGATCCATACGCAGCCACAACAGCCTGGCACCTCCTCCTCATGCTGGTCACCAACGTGGTCACACATTCTTGTGGGATGGCGTTCCATTCCTCAACCAGGATTCGTTGTAGGTCAGCCAACGAGGTTGTGTTGGTCACTCTAACACGTACAGCACGCCCAAGCTGATCCTACAAGTGTTGAATTGGGTTGAGGTGTGGACTCTTGGCAGGTCGTTCCATTCTCTCTACTCCCACATTGTGGAGGTAGTCTGTGATAACCCTGGCTCTGTGGGGGCGAGCGTTGTTTCTTGGAGGATGAGGTTAGGTGCCAGATTGTGGAGATATGGGATCGCCACTGGCTGCAGAATCTCATCCCGATATCTCCCTGCATTGAGATGGCCTTCAATGATGACAAGCCTTGTTTTGCCAGTGAGGGAGATGCCGCCCCACACCATGACACTGCCCCCACCAAAAGCTGTTACTCCATCGGTGAAACAATCAGCATAGCGTTCTCCGCGTCGTCTCCATACTTTGACCCTGCAGTCCAACTTTGGCAGACAGAACCCGGACTCATCACTGAACATGACATTCCCCCACATGTTCAGGTTCCATTGTCTGTGTTGTCGACACCAGTGCAAATGGACCTGACGGTGAAGGGCAGTCATTGCAGGCTCCTTTGTAGCCTTATGAGAATATACTGTTTACCAGTGGCAGAGCATTTTGGCAAATTTTTCTTGGGCGCTACCCACATAATCAGCTGTGCTGCTCATCCCACAAATGCATGATCCTTACAAGTTGGACATCATTGCGAAGGTAAATAAACAGGCTTTCCAACGATGTAAAATACAATGACCATTAGCATTGTAACAACAGAGAAATAATCCACCAAACACAAGTTTCCGAACTTTGTTTTTCCAGTATATTTGCTTCATTTGAGTCTATATGGAGGTAGGAGGAAGTTACCGCTTTTATTGTTGTAGTCTGAGTAACATGACGTCATATCCGTTCCGTATCCGTCACCAAAACAAACCGCAGCGAGTTGAAACGACAAAGCAGAAAACGGCGGAGGGTCGGCGTGGATACGACATGCACCCTCACATGTTAAATCCAAAGTGATAAACACTACACATACAGTAAAGCATTGAAACACTTTGGGTTTCACACATTGCAGGAAAAGCAGAGCTAGACATCACGTTATCATATTGCGGTAACGTGCGGTCAAGTCAGCTGTCAATATAAGACTGATTGGATTATATTCACCAGAAGTATAAAACATTACATGTCCCTTATAAATGAAAACAAAATACCACAAATTTGTGAACGAAATGTCTTTATTCTTTGATTTTTGGGTTGCTGGGTAACGACTGATATATTTGACTTCAGGACATCTCAGATTACATACATGCTGAAAATCATACATTTTTACCGTATCAATTTAGATATTTTCCAAAGTAAAAGTCCCTAGAAGTGTACGATTCAACTTTTTCCCATGGTCCAGTGTTAAAAAAGTTAACAAAGATCACAATAAATCGGAATATCGAATCGGATTACTTAAAAATCACAATACTTATCGAATCGGCACCCAAGTATCGTGATAGTATCGAATCGGGAGATAGGTGTATTGTGTATTGTCCCAGCCCTATATTTGCGCCTAGAAGCCCTGAATGCTTTATGAACATGTTTGTACTCCATTTCTTCAGACAATTCTGCAGGTGAAGTGGAGTTGGGAGCCAGTTTAACAACAGGAAAGAAATATTCAAACACCATAACTCTCTTTGCAGCACAAATGCAGCTTCATGTGTCTACTTGTACACTTAGTACATCTCAAACACATACACTTTCAGTAAAGTATTACAAAATAATCCCCCTCTGCAAAATGCCAACAGCTACTTATTGACCAGGACTCCCTCCTCTCTCAGTTGTAGCTCACTCACCGGCCACACTGATACTTTTCATTGGGTGGATGCAGTAATGTCAGGGCAGCCGCTGAATGAGCTACGACCTGGCAGGACTCTTGGCCAGTGATCAGACTGGATACTGTAGAAGAATTTAATTTGCAACAGAAGTAACTGCAGCTTAAAGATGGGCTGGGGGGTAAGGGGCGTGTAAGCAGACACACCCCCTGAGCGTAACCAATCCCAAACCTAGTCTAAACACAGCCAACCAATCACAGCCAAGCAGTTGGAACGCCCACTTTTGTACACCACCCCTATCAAAGTCTGTCAATACACTTATATTATAGTGGTGCTTTTGTCTACAGTTACCAATATCTCTTTCATTTTTTTTGCATTATTTTACTAACCTGTGTTTGGGTTGTACTGAGCAAGTTCATAACTGAGCTGAGAATTTAATGGTGACAGACAATTTCAAACAGTTCTGTGTTCAAAATCTGTAATTCAGGAAACTATTTTAATGTTTGATTGGTGTGTACACACTCCCTTTATCTTTTATTTGTTTTTAAAGAGGACCTATGGTGCTTATTTTCAGATGCATATTTGTATTTTGGGTTTCTACTAGAACATGTTTACATACTTTGAAGTTCAAAAAACGCTTTATATTTCTCAAACCAGCTGTGCTGCAACACCTCTTTTCAAAGCACAAAAGCATAATAGGTCCTCTTTAAACCACTGCATGGATTGGCATCAGGTTACATCTCTGAACTGCTCATCCCCTATCCCACCTCCCGACCCATCAGATATGGTGACCAATCTCTGCTCTCCACTCCACGCACCCTGTTAAAAACCAAAGATGATTGAGCATTTTCAGTTGTGGTCCCTAAGTTGTGGAATAGTTTGCCATTAAAAATTAGACCCCTACCCCCATGGATACCTTTAAAACTCGTCTAATGACCCATCTCTCTTCTTTAGCCTCTTAGTTATCATTATAAATACATGCCTGACCACACTCTGGTTTTTATTTGTTTGCATTTTATTTTGTTGTTTGTGCAATGTCGTTTGTGTTATGATTTTATCAAGATATTCTATGTTATTAGTAATTGACTTATATTCTGTTATTTATGTTTGTATTCTAGTATGACATGGTACCAATTGATTCCTTAGGTTTTGTAGTTTCATATGATTCCAGTATCTTTACTCTAGCTTTAAAACTGAGCCGGCTACAACTTAAAAATCACAAGTTGCGTTAAAAAAATTAGTGGTGTTAAAACAGATTTGCTCTCGTTAACTCGTTATTATCGCGTTAACTTTGACAGCCCTAGTTTTTATTCATCTCTTTGTAAAGCAGTTTGGTCAACATTTGTTGCTCTATAAATAGACTTGACTTGACTCTCACCCACTTTGATAACCCAGCAAAAGAGAGTGTTTGCTGTAAAATGCTGGGAAAATGAACGGGGAGAAGTAGAAGATGCAGCTCCACATTTTCCGTAATGAACAAGAACACTGCAGCTGTTATGCACTGGGTGGCACAATTAGTTACGAGGGACACAGCTCAACAAACTTGTCAGACTTTATTGTGCCGTGACAGTATATACTCTACTCTTGCGTATATATCAAAACCTCAAATACAAGTGAGCATTTGCTACGGAAACACCTCAGTGCCAAATAGAAAGAGGAGAATGCAATACAGTAGCCCACAATACAGCTTTACCATTTACTATGTGTATTCTGGTAAAACCCCAGTACTGCTGTTTTACCATGATATAAAGCAGTATAAAAACAACAAGAGTAGACATTATTTCTACATTGTTCAGCTTGCTTGTTATGTTTCTGGACTATACCAGCACCTGTCTGACTGACTTCCTGAAACCTGTTCTTGATATTTCTTGGCTACATGAATATGTAGAAGCCCCAGGATGTCAGCTTTGTTAACTTTAACGCAGACAGTGATATAAATACTAGCTAATATCTCTTTGAAACAGCTGGTTACTGTCTCAATGTTTAATTCAGACTTTCTGCCAACAAATGTTGACATTTACAGCGAGCTACGGTTGTGCAAAGTTAGAAGCGCAGACCCCTCGCTGTGAGAGAAATTATGAGCGAGTAAATCTTTTTTTGCACTGTAAAAGATAGCAGAGACGTCTTCCAAAAACAGAGCCAAGCAGTCAGGTTTCTCTCTTAATGTTAATGTTATTGAGTGTGCCATAGCTAATCCAATAACCTTTCCTCTTCCAACCCACACCTCTGACCAAAACACAGAATCCAGCTTGATGAGACAAAATCTGTAGCACTGGCTGCAACATCTGACGTGAAAGAATGGAGAGCTAAATAATATAGCATTCAAGGCTACAGGAGTTGAGTAATTGATAAGGATACTGAAACCACATGTATGTCTCCCGAGCTCAACTGGCCTTCACTGCCTTCCCCTCACTACTCTCTCCTCGTTTCACTCAGAGAAAAGAACCGACGTGTGTGGACGGCTCTTAAAAAGTACAAAGCCAATCCTATCTTACATCCCAGCCAGTCTAATGTAGGTCTTCTCTGATCATTACTGTTGGCACGCCTTTTGAGATACATTGACAGTTTCCTCCTAAAATAGCTTTATCTGATGCCCAAACATGCTCCTGTCACTGATGCTGTATCTAGTTGCTGCATACCTCAACTCTCACGCTCTCACTCTCTCTCTCTCTCTCCTCTCTCTGTCTCCCTCCTCATGCTGTAGCTGACTGTAGCTGAAGTGTGTGGTTCAGCTTATGCCTGCCCTCCTGTCAGTCAGCCACACAGAGGAGGAGAGAAACAGAGAGAGAGAGAGAGAGAGAGAGAGGAGCGCAGGGAAAGGGAGGGAGAGATCTTTAGCTTTGAGATTAGAAATAGATGCCGCAATAATGCATATGTAAAACTTCCAATAATAGCCAGGGCCTTTTTTTCCAACTCAGTGAGAGTGAGGACACTAAGTTCAGGGATAGTTTATTGTATCTAGAAAGTAGGGCTGTCAATCGATTCAAATATTTAATCACGATTAATCGAGATTCCTTAGATTTTCAAGTTTCATATGATACCAGCTACAACCTTCAGGGCGATGAGAGACCCCTCCACTTCGCGTTGGGGTGCGGCATAGCCCTGTCGGGGGTTTCTTTCACAACAATGACAGGCTCGCTGTACATTATCCCTTACATATCAGCTTATGATATGGTAAAAGGGTTGTTCTGTATATGACATGGTAAATACAGCCTGAGCAAATAATACCTATATTTCCATTCAAATCCCATTATTTCCCATAAATTTGCATTCATTTCCATGGAAAGTTTCCAACTTGAATGTTCCCCCAAATTTTTTAACACTATTGTTACCTTCTTCTAAGTTAAAATCATCAGTATCGACTGAAATAACCCAGTACCAAGTAGTATCGAACACAGCCAAACGATATCTGCATTTGATGCTTTTTGTGACCAGATTTAAAAAAAAAAAAAATGACTATCTCTATGGTTTTGCTCGCAGAAATCACTGCAAGCGTTCTTTGATTTAATGTGATCTACTTCAGCAGCTACAACCCATATAGTATGTGGGGTAGTGGTGTCGAGCGTGGTGTATTTGACGGAGTTGGCTGTTCAGCGTGCCGGGATGCCACCAAAACGCTGGAAAGTATGGCTATACTACACACTTGTGGCGTCTGATCAAAATAAATGTGATGGTGGTGGCATTTTACGCAACCAAATACTTCACATGATGGGTATCGAATGAAGAAGAAAGCTATCAAATTAAGTACTCTTTTGGTATCAGTATCACTTTAATTTAATCAATTAATTTTTTGTTTGTTTTGTTGACACTCTTTACATCCTTGATAGTTGTGAGCACTAACAACAGCCATGTTCGTTGTCTACATTCATAATGATAATTTGGGGGGAGTGGCTTCGGACGGAGGGAGGCCTGATCGGACGGATTATCAGTGTTGCCGACTTGGCAACATTCTCGTGAGATTTAGGGACTTTTGGAGCTAGTGATGCTAGCTACTTTTATTGGAAAAGAGTTGACAACACTGGGCTGGGTTTTTCGGTTGGATAATTTTTTTAATCTAGTGTCCTCTTACTTGTTTCTCAATATTACCAACCCTAGCTTTAAGGGTACTGCCACTGTCATTTTTTAAACAATACCCAGCCCTAGCTGCAGATGTTGTACAGCACTGGGCGAATGGATAAACTGTTGTTGATCAAGAAATAGTTACAGCATGTAACTCCCACTGAAAGCCATAGTCATTTTTACATTTCTGCTCATGAAATGTTTGGATCTTTTATACTCTCTGTGGCAAACAGACATTCTCAAAGCTCCTCAAGGTTCTCCATTTTCTCCGCCCATCTGTGTAGTTAGAAAAATTTGGATGTGCGTGGACAGGCGAAAACCTGCTGCAACGAAGGGTCTGATGGTGTGACGTCAATTTGGCGGTAACACTTGCGACCCTCGTGGATACGGCAAGCATAAATCACGCTTAAGTTTTTTCCCAAATTTCCAGTCTTTATCCTAAGCTAGGCTAACCATGCCGTGACTTCAGCGCTGTACTTACTGTAACACACAAACATGAGAGTGGTATCAGATTTCTCTCAGAAAGAAAGCAAATAAGCACATTCGCTTTAATATACTCACCTGTTCTTTTAAAATGATCATTGTAACCAAAATGACATCGATCTCACAACACTCACAACTCTCAAATGATCAACTAAATTGCTGGTTATGATTTCTTGCTAAATTGGGATATAGGTATGTGCATATAGATGTGCGTGTGTGTGTGTGTGTGCATGCAAAATGTGTATAATTATGTATAAGTGGTATCGCATGCGTATACAAAGTGTAATTGCAGATTAGTGTGCATGCATGTGAGACTATGTTGCCTGCCTGACCCATGCATAGCAAGCTATGTTTGCATGTGTGTAACACCAGCAGCAGTATAATGTTTCTGGGCTAACGTGCACTGCTGTCTCTCAGCTCTGACTCCCATCAGCGTGTACAGCAGCTGGAGGGCAGAACCACTGTGGCATTGATCTCCAAATCCCAGAATTAGGAGAATTTTGCTCTGGCGCAGCATGTCAAAAACAATCCTTGCAACGGGGAAACACAACCGAGGCCACACCCTTGAACAAGTCGTTAAAACCAACCCTGGCGAATTTAAGCTTTCATTACGGCTTTCTTTGGTGCTAACACCTTTAGCTCTGCAGTGGACAATTCTAGTCTCTATTAGCGAGGGATGACAGAGAAGTGTTTGTACAACCATAACATCGGAGTTATACATTTTCAGGCTCTTCACACTGCTGTTTGTACCGGGAACAACACTTTGTGAATTCTTTAATTAAGAGGCTTTTCCACCGTAAACCGGAGAAAAGGTGGCGCTCAGTCTAACATACATACTGAACGTTAATATGAATGCACCTGCACTGATTCACTAGTTGAATCAGTGACTTGACAAGACTCTGTGTGTGTGTGTGTGTGTGTGTGTGTGTGTGTGTGTGTGTGTTGCGAGAGGTCTCTCACTTGTCTGTCTCATCCTTTTCCCCTCTTTGTTGCGTTATCTGTGTCTATTTCAGACACCCTCTGTGTGTCTCTTTCTCTTCTGTTTCTCTCTCCTTCTGTCTCTCTCACTGTCCTTGTCTCAACAGAGCATAATACCTCTAGAAACACACACACACAGACACACACACAGACACACAGACACACACACACACACACACTTACACACAGAGCCATGCCAGTTAGCTGTTGCTGTTGCTGCTGTGCTGCAGATGCCCCAGTGTGCTGTCATTAGCAGGGAGATCTGGGGCTGCTATAAATTATGCACACTGAATAACAGAAGGCTGAGGATTTCTCCCCTCTGCTGCCTGTGTGTGTGTATATATATATATGTGTGTGTGTCTGTGTGTAGAGAGAGGATGTATAGACCATGTTTTTGCACATTTATGTACTACTGATGTTATACTGATCAACTTCGCTTGTCCACGTGTGCGTATGAGCGAGCTTTTCTCCGTACGACTGCCTAACTCATGTACATGTCCTTCAGATACTGTATGTAGTGTGTGTAAGAGAGAGTGTGTGTCCTTGCTTGTGAATAATGTATCAGCACTCACCTTTTCCAGCAGTCAGCCTTAGTAGAAAAACTCAGACACATGCTTCTTAAAGGGACCAGCTCAGCGCCACATGGCTCAGTTTGTGAATGAGAGAGGTCTTTGTGTAACCCCCCCCACCCCACACACACACACACACAGACACATGCACACATACACACATGCAGATGCACTGCACACACCACCCACACACTAATGCGGCTGCCGCTGCACACACCCTCCTCACTGCATCAGCAAAAGTGCCTGTTTCAGACGGGATGGATTTGGCTGACGCTCCCTCTCCGTTTCTCCGTTCAGATTATTTCGCAGCAGAATTAAATTAGACGTCAAATTCAGAATTGAATAATTAGAAACGTTTATGCCAAGAACTTGTCAGTCGGCATTCGGGATAAGACATTTAAAAATGACAAGTTTGCTACTGTTTCGATAAATCTGAGGCGTCCCTACTGTTTTCTTGGAAAGCCATTTTAATCTTTGGCATCCTTCTCCGTAAGCAGCCCTGCTGTGGCTGACTGTACGGGGCTGGCACGCAGTCAGCCACAGCCTGATATTCATGAAGTTGTAAAATGGCATTTTCAACTGTCACTCCGGGTAACGCTTCACGAACAACTGCTCTCTTTCACACATCCAAGGTGCTTTTGAGTAACTAATGTGGCTGTTCTGGTCAACTTCCATGTAAACACAAGGAATAGTGTTACTGAGACAGAGAACGAACGCTCTGCAAACATTTCATCGGCAAGAAAAGGGTTAAAAAATCACTTTGGTTCTATATCAGGCTATCTTGGGCTCAGAAAGGCGTGGGCTATCTTTATCTCTCTTTGTTGTGGCGATCTTTGATGGTGACAGGTGGAGTATCTTCATCTGTCTTCCAGATGTCCCCCTCTGCCTCTCTAGATGTTATCTCTGAACTATTATAGGCTTGTGGTAGATACTCTGTGTACTATGTGTTTGTTTTTGCATCTTTGTACACTTCCGTGTGAGCCTTTGAGGAGTCGTAGATCTGTATTTTCTTTTGAGTGAACATTCTGTTCATTAATTGAGAAGGTGTTGGCAATACATTGCCTAATTTTAACTTATGAAACAATATTTCAGCTTCCCTTGTTGGTTGTTTTTTGAGATATTGAAGTTTGTTGCTTGTGATTTGGCAGTTATGCTGCAATTCCAACAACTCCCAGGATTGATTTAGCCTCATTTCTTTCTGCATCAAGGTAAAATACTGTAGATTTGGAGCTGCACAGCAGGTGCATAACTGTCATCTCTAATATGCGCACTGAAGCTTTCACAGTTAGTCAAATATAATTTGATCAAAATAGCAACTTATGAGGAAGTTATGATGATATGCAGCAGAACAGAAATTCAGTTTCTATATACAGTATTTTAATCAGATGTTATCGTTAATGTTTGTTTTTGTAGTAAAAGTATATAAGTCCCCTTATTAGCCTTCAGCAAGACTATTCCTATAAATATTCCTTAAAACATATGGCTGGTTTTAGTGTATATTTTTCCTATTTTCAACGAATGTCATGAAAACCAAAACCAACAATGCGTTAAATGTGCTAAATGCGAGATTTGGAGCATTTCTATCGCCTCTGTACGGTTCTCAACATGGCGATGGCTGAGCCGGTGGCTCGTAGCTAACGGTGCTAACAGTGAAAACAAAGGCAAGAGTGCTGACAGAGCTAACAGTGTTAACCTGAGGGGGAACCGGAGGATGGGTGGTACGCTTCCACAGCGGTGCCGTCGGTCGGGCAGCGTTATCAGTTGTAGCCACCGTATGAGAGCAGTGCAAAGCGGCGGCTGTTATGGGTCAGAAGGGCCTACTGTGCCTACTACGTTGTAAAAGTGAAAGCGAAACTTAAAACCAACACATTCTAACACATAAAACTGAATGAAAAGTTACGTTTTGAACACAAACAAAAAAGCTTCTTTAGGTTTAGGCAACAAAACCCCTTCACAAAACATTGTGTTTGGCTTAAAATAACTACTTTCAAAAGTGAAAGTGAACGCTTGTAAACACAAAGACTACTACACATTGTTGGTTTCACACAGGATGCGAAATGCCGGTCTTCTGGGTGAAAGCCCTGTGTTTTGTGTCCCCAACCTCCACCCCATATGGAGCTTCACACTGTCTATACTGTTATTTTATACCTTCTTTCAGTGGTCTACCATGTGAATAGATGATAAAACCTAATATTGGGTGTAGCAGGGCCCTACTGACCCACATCTGTGAGGCTTATAACCACTGATAACGCCTATTTAATAGCCTGACAACAGTCTAATCAGGTGACAGATAACATGCAGAGTCACTCTCACTGGATGCTGTGTACCTGTTTTTCCATATAGCCTATTTTTAAATTAGTTTTGGAATATTAAATACAAAATAATATTCTATTTTATGTTATTTTTTCTGGGCCATTCATTTGCTACAGCCAGTTAAGTTCCTTTACCTAAGGTCTGTGGCTCTCTGTCCAGAGCCCACTCATTACTACTGAAGCTGTAAATCTTTAAAAACTTGTTACGAATATTTAGTTTCATTTTCAAAATGTTACAGAATTTCCAGCTGGCCCTCGTAGTTTTCAGCAAACATCACTTATTGGGAACTATTTTCAGACACAAATTAATATGCGTTTGGTGCACTAATGGGTGTGGGATTGACTCAACAAAAAACACTTGTTAGCAGCATCAATTAATTGTTGGATTTTGTCTTTTTTTAAGGATTTTTGGGCATTAGGTTTAGTCTTTTTATGGGATTTGTTGACAATCTTTAATCCAAATCGTTTTTGGCTACAACTGTTTGAATATATAATTTTAGATAATTCATCACAGAAGATGACAGCAGAAAGAAATAATCACAAGGTGCATGTGATCATTATTCTGCTGTTTTCAGGGTTGGGGTCCTTCCTCTCGGTGGTCCTGGATGTCTTATTATCCTCATTCACTATGGTGGTCTACCGTCTGTCTTCATATATGTCATACATTTACTTACCATGTGTCACCTGGGTACCAGTATGAATTTCAGCTTTAAATTTAGGCATGTGTTGATTCAGTTTCACTTCATGGATCATCAGTATTTATATCATGTTGTAAAATAAGCCAGAGGTCTCTAAGATAGGCGGAAATAAAATATCTCTATTTCTTTCATAAAATATTACTACAAAAATCTCCATTTTAATTCATTTTACAGAAGCTAACAGTTGAAACACCCCCACTTTCTTCTGATCAGTCAAATAACTAATTTTTCTGCGATTAAGCACATTTTAAACCAAAACCTTGGCAAGATTTGTAAATGATGTTGCAAATTTTATTCCCCGTCTTATATTTCATAGATTTATTATACTGTATTTGCTAAAAAAAACAAAAGTGTAAAGTATGGTCTCTTATTATGTAACCAACTGGAAATGACAAAACACAACTTAAAAGTGAGATAGTGTCTCTCCAGTAGCAGTAAATGAGCACCCCGTCCAGTGAAAGTTGGACTCACTCGTAGTAAATCTTTTGTTGCTATGGCCTCTTTGGTATGAAGCATCACAGGTCGACCGGCTGATAAAGGAGAATGCAGTGATCATTTTACTGAGGTTAAATTACAGGGTTTCTGGGAAATCAACTTCAATTATAAAAAAGTGATTCCTCTCACTGCTATTTGGTGCTGCCAACATGCTAAGTTGCCAAGTGCAGATTTAATCCTCAATAAACCTTTTTCAGTGCAGCACTTTCATTTTAGTGGATATGGAAACACAGTGCCAGTCAAACAAAAGGCCAAGAGGCTAGTGAGTCTTATTAAGTCTGACTAGCCTCGTAGTTTAGTGTCATGCATACATATCAGAGACATTTCTGCCTCAGCAAAATATAAAGAAAAATATAAGTCAAACTTAAATACGCCTATAGTACTTAAAGAATTTATTTACCTCCAGGTGAGACTCTTAAACAACAGTTTGCTCTCCACTATTTTGTATGTCAATGCAGTTAACAGTCTGCAAAACAACCCACACATTCAAAGAACACAGTCAAAGAAGGTTCAAATGTCTCGTGGCGTAACTCTTAATAGATGAGCGAAGCTGGCACACATGTACTTAACATACTGTAAGTCTGCATACTTCCTGCCAGAGCTTCTTCTCCAGCAATTCATGGATGTTCTTCGTGCTTTTATGCTTTTTTCTGTTCTGTTCTTCTTCTTTTTTAATGTAAAATGTACACATCAACTTCAACCCATCAGTTTTTACAATTAGTTCCATACGAATAAACTTAAATATTAGAGAACATCTCACATGTGTACGCACCTACACATGAGCACCTACACATTATTGCTAGTCAAGAACCAATAAGTTGATTCACATCTGACTTTCTGGACTTTGTGTCCATTTCGGCAAACATGACTGAAATTATTTAGTAGGCTGTCACTTAGGCTGTCACTCGGGTTATAATTCCAGGGGCTGTAGCTACTGCCTCCAATCAAAGTTGTAAGGAAAGTGCACACCCTCATTTCTACACGGAGGTTGTTCCAGGTTCAGGGGGTGTATGAACTAAACTTTAGTCCTGAGCTGTGAAGCCTAACAGCATATGTCCTGGGACAGAAAAACTATGGTTTATTACAAAGTAATGCTGAGATCTCAGAAGGCATACAGAGTACATCTCTAACTAGAAAAGCACATACAGTAGAGTGCAGATCTCCGCCGGGTTTCTGCAACGACCACTTCTGTAATGTTTGATTGAATAAATACAAACGACAATTGTCTACCCCCTGTCTAGACTTTCACGTCTCACGCATCCGATACTCTCTCATTTTAATCTATGCAACTGTCTGCACCACTTCCGGGCAACTAAACGGCAGTTCATTGTGTAATGCTTCATGTTGACCATTAAACGCTTCCTCTGAAGCGAAACTTTCAGTCCTGCTTTGTGTTTAGCCCCGTTAGCTGTTAGCTCTGTTAACTAAACACACCATAGGACTCCCACCGACTGCTAACAGCTAGCTAGCTCTCCTCCTACCGACATAAGAAGACGCGCTCCGGTGTAGTCAGCGCTCGCTTCAGTTTTTCATTTGCTAAGCGATAGTTATAAATACATACATACATACATGTCTCACCTAGGTGTGGAAATCAAGAAAGGAACAATTCGGAATCCATATCAGAAACATGAGTCCAAACTGAAGAAGTCGTTAATCACTTGCGGCCGCTACCTTCCGGTTAAGAGTAGTGAGGAATCAGCGGTCAATGACGATATAAAACAGTCAGTTAAATATGTTTTTCAAAAAGTGTTAATCACTGCAACCCCAAGAGGTCCTTCAGCATATAGTCAAAAATGAGCACAGAAAATATTAGGCTGATGGGTCCAGCAGTACGTGAGATTAACCATGGACAGACACACAGAGATGCACACGACTGAATTCATGATCTCCTGGCGGAGATAAAATTATGTCCAAGGAGATAAGAAACATGAGTGGTCAGACAAGCACACAGGTTGCAAACAAGCTGGTGGTTGAGCCACATTTGCTACAATTTCATTTGGAAGTAAAACCGAAAGTGAGTGCACCTGTAAAGTTGCTAATAATCCAATGAACACATTGGGTTTCAGTTTTACTTTTTTTCTCTTTCAAATAAATTGGACTAACCTGGGGGTTTGTTTTCAACCTGTATGATTGACTGACTGCTTCTTACTAGGTTTGACTTATTTTTAGTGATGTTGCTGCTTTCTGAGATCTCAGCACCTTAAATAAATTGTTAAGCTCACAGCCAATGGGTGTTTAGTGGAGGTCTCCTATGTAGACTCACTTTGGTTTTGGTAAGGATCCTGGCTGCAGTGTTTTAACCAATTGATGTTTGATCGACCCTGGTGTTGGTCTTAGTGATGGTCTTGTTATTTTTTTTGCCTTTTATCCCATAAGTAATAATCTCTATTTTGTCCTTCTTTAACTGTTAAACATTTTTCGTGATCCATTCACTGATATCAGAAATGCAAAAGTTGTCAACAGTTGTCTGATATTCAGGTATAGTAGAAATGTAGAGCAGCATGTCATCTCCGTAACAGCAGAAATCGATACTGTATTCACTAGGGATGCACCGGTTGGAAAATTCTGGACCGATAATGATACCAATACCGATACTGTTTTTTTTGTTTATTTTGGTTTTGCTATTATTTATTCCCCTTTTGTGCCAGGGAAACAAAGACTCTTCATTATAAATTCAATCATACAGATTTGTGAAATAACCTTTATTATAACCTTCTTTCACATGAAAAATACTTTTTTTTTTTTTTTTAAATAACTGCTTCAAAAGCCTTTTTAGCTGCTATACAACTACCTACTCAATGTGACGAATGTTTCAGTACTTACACAGGCCTACAACATTATTAGTTTTGTGAAACATAAATTAAATGTATGCGTAAAACATAAGCAGTGTTCTGGATCCCGTTATGGGGGATGGACTGCTGCACGGCACGGAGGATGTTCCCACTGTAACGTACTGACGCTGCGTAACTCCTCGTTGGACTGACAGTCTTCTAGTGTCTTCTATGCACACACAAGGTTCGTTCCCATCCAGAGGGCAGTGATTGTTTTTAATAAATCTTGTAAGCCGTTGTTTTACTGCTAAATATTTCGTTGAACATAACAACGTTCTTATCGCTGATGTTTCTCCGAGACAGTGCAATACTCCCACACGGCCGGCTTTTTCTTTCACTTTTATTTGTAAACAAACCACACGTGTGCACGCCACCTGCCATCATGTCGTAGTTGTGTTCAGCCAGTGGCTTCTTCTCTGAATCAGCAGCTGGTTACTGTTGTCAGAGACCGACAGCAAATAACCAACACAACATTAAGCCGACGCAAAATTGACGCAGCACAACAGATAAACAAAGTCATCTTATTTGCCGATAGGCCGATGGCAGTCAAGAAGGCGAATATTGGCCGATACCGATGTTCAGCTGATAAATCGGTGCTTCACTAGTGTTTACAAATGATGTAAGATAGTGGCAGCAGATATGGACAGAAATAAATGGGACCAAGCACAGAACCCAGGGGTACACCACAAGAATGAAATCTCACCATCTTTGTTTTGCTGCAGTAGGGCATCTTCTTCTAACAGCGTCTTTGTTGGTCTCTCAACGGGGCAGCGGGACGTCTTTCTTCTGTAGACGCTTTAGCTCCTCATGGAGGACGGATGTGATCAATGCTTCAATCCTCTTATCAGGAGAATTGTGTCTGTTAGTCTGCTTTACAAGCCTGCAGTCAATGGCGTGTCTGCATGTTGAAGGGGGTGAGGGGGGGTTGGGGGAGGCTGATGGGAGAGATGAGAGGTGAGAAATGGCGGGGTGAGGGGTGGAGGATAAGAGATGGAGGAGGGAGAGGCGAGAGAGCAGAATGGATGAAAACAGGAAAGGAGGCAGAGGTGAGGGAGAGGAGGGAAGATGGATGGATGAGAGGAGGAGAGAAAGAATAGAAAGTGTTGAGGGGGGGAGAACAGGAAGAGAGAGGGAAAGAAAAAAAGATAAATGGAGGACAGGTGGGGCGCAGAATGACTTGCACACAACTCCCAGCCCTGAGAAAGAAAAAGAGGAGAAAGGAGAGACAGAGAGAATAGCTTTTCCCCACCGTTCTGCCCGCAAGCCCTTCATTAACTATTCATTACCAACTCTGCACATCCTCCCCATCTATCTATCTATCTATCTATCTATCTATCTATCTATCTATCTATCTATCTATCTATCTATCTATCAATCTATCTATCTATCTATCTATCTATCTACAACATCCTGCTTCTCCCTCTTTCTCCATCTCACCCTCTTTTCCAGACATACAACTATCACACACATATTTCTCTCTATGTGTGTGTCTTTGAAAAGAACCTGATTTCTGTTGAATCTGAGGGGTGTATTTATACTTAAATAGATCTCCCTGCAGCCAATAGAACAATGCACAACACCAGCGATGAGAGACAAGGTCAAGTCAGTGTGTGTTTGTGTGTGTTTGTGTGACTGCAAAAAAACAGAAAGGGGAAGAAGGGGATGATTTATTGACAATCACTCTCGCAAACCACGCACACACGTCCACACAGAATGATTTTCTTTTATCAAATGTGGATGTGACAGGCACATACAAACACACGCACAAGTATTTTGCAACACACACTTACATACATAGGAGGGGAGGGTTGCCCAGGGCTTGGTGTTGCTGCTGTGCAGAGGTTAGCTGGGCGATACTGCATGAGGGCCTGTTGTGACTGCTATCATTCAACAACCAACGCTCATCTTTCACCCTTTCACCCTTTCTCTCACACACTCTCTCGCTCTCTCCTACTCTTTCTCAATCTTTTTTTCCCTTTTCTTTCTGCCTTACATCCTCTCTCTCTCTCTCTCTCTCTCTCTCTCTCTCTCTTTCTCTCTCTCTCTATCTCCTGCTCCCTCCCTGGTTTCCATGGTGACAGCTGTGCGCTGCAGAAATCACACTGATCGGAGAATGAGATAGAAGGAGCTTCTCTCTTTTATACATGAACACACACGCGGGCACGCTCTCACGCACATACACACACTCTGCACACACAGAGAACAAACGTAATACATGCAGTGTGTGTGTGTGTGTGTGTGTGTGTGTGCAGATTCCTCCATTATGACACACACCGGTTTCCTCTCCACATGTCTTTGTACATTTTATGAATGTACTATGCTTCTTCGCTCACTAGTTGGCTGACACACACACACACAAACACGTTCAGCCCATGCGTGTAGGCGTGTTGCTGACCATGCCTTCTCGGGTTGCCGTACCTGTCTGTAAACACGCCTAATTGGTTTGGCTTCCATATCGCTCTGTGTTATTGGATCATGCTTAGCGAGAAATCTGATCAATTTTTTGTTGATGCCCGCTTTGCTGGACGAAGAGCGAGAGAGGGAGGAGAGGAGGGAGGGAGCATCAGCTGACCTTGAAAGAAGGACCTCTTGATGGACGGCTGATGGGAGCGCTGGTCACGTGCGATTGGCTAGGGGAGCAGGCCGGACACAGGCTATTGGCCAGACAATGCTGTCCATTTGTGGCTCCCCTACTGCCCCCCCCCCCACCCCCCCCCCACCCCCACCCCCCTCTGTGCTCTCACTGAGGAATTCTCTCATCACTCAGTGATACAGAAGGCTTGGATCAGCAACTTACACTGCACACACACACATTCAATACACATTTACACACACAGACAATCACACGTATCCATCAGTGCAGACAATAAAATGCTCACATGCACATCTGTGCATCACACATGTTCTCATGAAGGCACCCTCTCTCACACACACACATTCACAACGCTGTGGAAAATCTCTGTCTGTGTGTAAATTGCAGCTGCAGAATTAGACTTGTTATGGCTTGCTCGCTGCCTGTGGTGTGTGGGATGTGTGAATCTACTCTAATTGTGTTGGTGCACATGTATTTCACAGTGTCTCTCTCTCGCTCTCTCTTTTTATGCATAACATAAATTGTTGTGCAGGCTTCGCTTTTTTTTTTTTTTTTAAAGTCTGCAGTAGTACGAATATTTCCTTATCAAACTGAACCTCAACCTCAAACACAACATTTCCAAATTAAGTCAATTAAATTTTCCGTTTCATCCACAATATTTTTTTATGTGCTTGTTAGCGAGCAGCGCTGCCAAAAATAGGCATTTTTTGCGAGGTTTTGACGGGGCTCACAGGATTTATAAGCAGACTTGGATGTTCTCCAGACTATTTACTAATAATTTTACAGGTAAGAAATAAAGAGGATGGATTTTTACAACCACTCAAAGGTCGAAATCAGATGGTAACATAAAGTGCCATTATTGTAGCAATATGGTGCAATATGGAGTCTATTAAAGGCTTGAGCTGATTTTAGTATATTTGTGATGAAGTTGCTGGCTGCTGATGTCTATATTTCCATTTCACAAATGATAAGTAATTAATGTTCTACCTTATAAATTCCTAAAAAAATCTTGCTTTTGGTCAAACTGAGAAATCGATAACGTCACATTAGTCAATCCCCATCCCCAATTTGATCTGTCAGCAGTTTGCTTTTGCATTTTTAATAAGAGACTTTTCTATGTATTTCTTAAAGTACGAAGACTCAGATGTTTCTAAGATGTTTTAGCACCAGATTTGACTGTTATCAGGCCATTAAATAGGCGTTATCAGTCGCTATAAGCACCATAGATGTGTGTTACTAGGGGCCTACTACGCCTACTGCATTGTAAAAGTGAAGGTGAAACTTAAAAGTAACACGTTCTAACATGAAAAACTAAATGAAACGTTACATTTTGAACACAAACAAAAATGCTTATTTAGGTTTAGGCAAAAAAAACCAGTTAGGTTTAGGCAATAAAATTTAGACTTCTTTAGGTTAAGGCAACAAAACCACTCAGTTAAGTTCAGGGAAAAACATTGTGTGTTGGGTGAAAATAACTACGAACACAAAGACAACATTGTTTATTTGCGAACTCCGGTCACACTGTCTATACTACAGCCCCTGACTTCCGCTTCTGCTCCTGTCATAATTACTATGGTCGCTAGAGGAAGTTGTCGTCTTCTTTTATACCTTCTTTCGGTGATCCATCATGTGAATTGTTGATAAAAGCTACTGGTGGGTATGATAGGCCCCTATTGACCCACATCTATGGGACTTATAGTGACTGATACCGCCTTTTTAATAGCCTGACAACAGTCTAATCGGCTGGTATTATGCATATTAAAGTTGCTTTCACACTACGAGTGACACAGCAACAGGCTACAAGTAATTTTCAATGGAAGCCGCTGACATGGAGCTACAAACTGACGCGCTACAAATCAAAGTTGAGTGGATCTTAACTTTTTTCAGCACTCCAATGAGGTGGTGAAGCATCAACAATTCACGTTGTTGTTTCATCCTGTTCTGTTCCTTCTAAAAACATGCTGTTAGTGAGTTCCCAGTGTTATTTACTGACATAACTGCGTCACCGAGTGCTCGAGCAACACTTCAGCAGTGACATTGCGACAATGTAGCTGGTCACGCTTGGCCGTTTTGTTGCTTTTGTCGCTCGTAGTGTGAACATAGCATCAGAGTCACCTTCTTTGACCTGTAGCGGGATCCTTGTACTGTCTTCCATGTGTTACTGGTAATTAATGCAGAGAAAATGAAGGTCTAGGCAATGAGGCAAGATGGAAATATCAATTGAATTACTTATTTAAAACATCATCTGTCCAACATCCTAATGTACCCTATAGGTGCTAATGTGTTTCTGGCATAGAGAGAGTGGTTTTTAAGACTTAATGGAGAACACTTCACAGTAAATTCCTCCTCCTCAGCATTTGTGATTTGGAACATCAAGCAGCGACAGCAGAGCGTGCAGCGAGGTTGTTTATATGTTTTACAGCTAACAGTAAGATCCAACCATTAAGAATAAAGCCATATAATGAATTTATGAATTAATCATCACATCTAAAATATGATCAGTGAAGGTTTGTATCGATCAATCATCTTTGAATTCAGTTTGAAATGAATGCACTTGGGCATTAGAGTAGAAGGCATAGAAATAGAATGAACATTGAACTGTTTTCCGTGGTCTAGTTCAAAAGAAAATGCCGATTGTTGTTTGTGACAACACACATCAGTGGGGCCGTAAAGTTGTCACACTCACTAGTCTGAGAACTCTGTTTTTCAATTAAAGACAGTCCGAGGAGATGATAAGAGTTAGGTAGTTTGTAATTATTACATTACATTATAATTTAATTAATAGAATTTGATGACTTACCAATAGAAATATGAAGCAATTAAATCCAGCAATCCTCAATTCCTCTCTAGCAGCAAGTCAACAGTGAACAAAAGACTCCTCTCCATGTTTCGGACTACATTACTGCAAAACCTCACCCCATTTAGTCTGCGAATTTCCACAAGTTGGTTTATACTAGGGCTGTCAAACTTAACATGATAATAATGTGTTAACGCAAATTTGTTTTAACACCACTAACTTCTTTAACGCATTAATGCAACTTTCGACTTTTAGGTTGACACAGGCTTTTAAAGTCAGAGTGAAGATAGCGAATAATGATGATAATGAGTGAATAGTGATAGTGAAGAAAGTAGAAAACCTAAGGAATCCCGCCAAGTGCGGGTAAATTGTTGGCAGTAGCGGGTGAAATCATCAGGACACCTGCCACTTTGGCAGGCAGGGAAAACGCTAGTGATGGGACTAGTTGTCTGAGTTCTTGGCATCTCATGCCTCCGTGTCTATCGATTCCTCTGTATTGGTGCTTTCTGACAGTTACTCATGCACAATGACGCATACGCACGCCGTATCATGTTTCAGTTTGTTTGGGACCGGAGCCACGGTGGAGAGAAAAGAAAGCGCTCAACAGCATGGCGCTACTACTACTAAACCTGAGGGACGCAACATATTTTTTCCCTGATAATGCGACACTGTGAATAACAAACCCGTGTTGAAATCAACAGCAGGGGAGTTAGTAACGTTACCTGTTAGCAGCCGGTGGGCAGCACGGTCCTGCTTGGTTAAATAACTAAGCTACTAACGTTAAAGGAGGTGCCATTAAGCTATTATTATGAGGCGTTCAAAGTCTGCTCAGGAAAAATTACTATTAGGTGAAGGTAAATGACAACGTTATCATGATGTGTTCAAATGTAATCTTGTAAAATTAAGTTTTTTGTGAGAAATTTGTAGGAGATGTTTAATATAGAATAGCTAATAGAGATAAAACTATGACCTGTTTAACTTCCTAACACTAGCTTTAAGCAGCTTGCCAAGATTTTTTTCATCGAAGCAAATATTTAAATTATCATAATCATTTTAATTGTGTGTTTTTATGCAAATAACCACTATAGATGACAATAACATAATACAGTACTGTATACAGTACCCTCCCTGCCCCAAAAAATAGAGCTCCCCCGGAAGTCACCGTGTAATTCGAACACTGTAATTTACCATGCATATAATGTTTTTTGTGTAAAATATATTGAACATTGAATGATCTAAAATTGTTATTCCTTCATTTAGACCTTGGTACCAAACATGTCATAACTTGTCGCGAAGGAGGCTAAATAGCGCTCCAAACTTATGCTAAATTTTGACGAGGAAAGCTGGTATGGCCATTTTCAAAGGGGTCCCTTGACCTCTGACCTCAAGATATGTGAATGAAATGGGTTATATGGGTACCCACCAGTCTCCCCTTTACAGACATGCCCACTTTATGATAATCACATGCAGTCTGGGGCAAGTCATAGTCAAGTCAGCACACTGACACACTGACAGCTGTTGTGGCCTGTTGGGCTGCAGTTTGCCATGTTATGATTTGAGCATATTTTTTATGCTAAATGCAGTACCTGTGAGGGTTTCTGGACAATATTTGTCATTGTTTTGTGTTGTTAATTGATCTCTAATAATATATATATATATACATACATTTGCATAAAGCAAGCATATTTTCCCTCTTACATGTTGATAAGAGTATTAAATACTTGACAAATCTCCCTTTAATGGCTACGGTTCACATAAAAATAGCCGCAGTTCTGACCATCCTGCTATGTTGATTTGAATAGGAAAGTCATTTTGATGTCTGATAAAAACAGCTATACATTAAACACACATGCAGGAACATGCATTATTGCTCATTTTTTATTGGGATCAACTTCAATTGATCACTTTCTTTGAAAGGACAAACTCATAAGGATGTTCGAATACCTAAAGTGACTTTCAGTTTTATGTCAAATGTTAAAAAAGGGTTCAAATTGGAGTGGGAATTTGTAGCAATTCAATCAATCCGACACCGTCACACCCACGAAATGCGGACGTCACATCCATGAAGGGTAATTTCCTTCTGGTTTTCAGCTAGCATTCCCAGGCCGACAAAACTTCCATGCAGCCTGAGGAGAGCGTCCCAGAGAGGGATGCGCTCGTTGGTAGCCAGGCTCACCACTCACAGCTGCTTCAGGCTGACTCTCACCACTCATTTCCACACTTACCCGCATAAAAGCCTGACAGTCTCACCTCGGACTGACTCACCAGGTGATGAGTCTCATCTGGATGGTTGTTAAGTAGAATTGCTGCGGTAGTCTCTATCATGCAAATATAGTCTAGCAGTGTTATTTTACTTAAGACAAGTAAAAAGAAAAATGCGCCAGTGGGGTAAAATAATTCCTCTTATTCCAATGCTAATCATCTTGTTTCAAGGATTTCTTTGAATACTAGTAGAATTATTTGCCTTATTCTGCAAGTTTGTTTCTAGAAAGTCATTTTGCATCTGAAACAAATGGGATTATCACATCCAACTGGCAAAGTGTTTTTTATTATTAAGAAAACATGTATTTCAAGTCTTATGTCAAGATCTAATTAGTTATTAAAGGACAAATCCCCACGAAAACCCATTTTGGTTGATCTAATAAGCTTCATGGTTAAATATAGGACACATGTAACATGTCAGGGTATTTACGGCAGGTAAACAGGGTTTAATTTGATTAGATGACTGTGATGTCAGTGGTCATTTTGCTATATCTCTCATTTCCTTCCTGTTGGTATTTGCCCGAGGAAGACCTGTTGGTCATAATGTCACTAATAGAATTAAAGGGAGCTGTGATGCCTGTGTGCAGGTTCTCCTGGTATTACAATAGAGTTTAATAGCAGGAAATACATGTGCTACCTAAAAACATATTAAACCCAATTTATTGTACAAGTATTAAATATTTCTTCTTACCTATCTTTTACCTCCACCTCAATATAATGTAATATTTTTTAACATATGTGATGGATTTTCTGATATGAGATGATGAATATGGCATAAAATAGCATATGTTTGATATTTAGAAGTATGATATTTAGAAGTATGATATTTAGAAGTATGGCTTTTTGTATTACTGTTTTTATGTGCTTTATCAAATTGTGAATTGTTTGTGGATGTTTTCATCACGCTGGTGTTTTGGATGAACCACACCTGCCATCATAGAGTGTGTTTGCCTATTGGTGTACTGTATGTACAAATATGGGTGTGGTTTCCACCTTTTCAAACACTTTGACCTGACGAAGATCCAAGCAGGATCGAAACGTAGTCAATAAAAATACTGTGGCATGGAGTAGTGAGCAGCCGTTACCTTTTTCTTTACTACCTAAAAGCAAATATCAGTTTTTATCTCTACACTCACCATGTTGGACTTCCATTAAACAAGGATGAAATATATCATAAAGAAAGACAAACTTAATAGTTTTCTCTTGCTTTCTCTCAACTGTAAAATCTGTGGCTCTCCTGCTCTGACCCTTTCTCCTAGAAATAACATTCATACTCATTTACCTTGCCAGTTACCTTTCATTAGGAAACCTAATTGCTGTCTGGATTATGTTCACTGGCAACGTTTTTTCCAATCAAGGAAGTGTCGATGATCTTGTACCGCACAGAGGTCATAAGGAGGTATTCGGGGTCATCATGAGACTCGTGAAGTTATAGGTTTAGGCCTCTAAAAAAATGTTGTTTAAGGTGAGAGAAAGATTGTGGTTTTGGTTAAATATAGAAAAAGTAAGCACGTCATGTCTTGTGCCTCATGTCATGTCGACACTGGACAATCATACAAGAAGAAGTATAATGCCCAGTCGCACAGCAGTTCGTGAAATATTCACGAAATTTGATGTATTGATTTGTGTACATAGACACAAATTTCGAATTTGTTTCTCTGAAGGTCAGCACGCAATCAATACGTATGTAATCCACGTAATTGTGAACCAGAAAGTATGGAGAGCGGCGAATGCCATTGTGAAAACAAAAGTCAAAGTTGCCGGATGTGTTGCTGGACGTGTTGCTAGACATTTGTAGGAAAAACTACGGAAAATAGGTTGTTGAAAGTCGTGCTGAGCGTCACGAAAAAAAGGGATATTTGTGTCCATGTACATGAATCAAATAGAATACAATTTTGTGACTATTTCACGAACTGCCGTGAGACTGTATTGAAATATATCATAAGGACACAACCTTAACCCATCTAACTATAAAGCTAGGAATCTCTGTCTGTCTGTCTTTCTGTATGTCCTTCGCATATCTCGAGAACCGCTCATCCGATAGACTTCACACTTGGCTGGTCTATTGCTCAGGACACGATGGAGTGCAGTTTTGAATGTGGTGCAATTTGGCCAGAGCAGTATGACAGTGAACTTTACATTTTGGCAACTTTTTAATCATAACCATAACCAATATTTTCCTGGTTTTTGTGTATCCAGACGAATCTATCCACGCCCGTTTGCGTCTAGATTGATTTTCCGACATGATTTGTGTCCCAATCAGATGTTTTGCTACTCCTCCTACACTTTTTGAGCAATCGTCACCAAATTTGGTACAGAACATTTGGACCAAGCGGGAAATAGTTACTTTTTTAGAATTTTTGATGTACCATACAGTTTTAGCTTAAAACGCTGTGGGCAGGGCTTATATCGCAAACAATGCCATATCTCCTGAATGCTTTGTGCTATTGTGACCACATTTGGTGGAGTGTGTAGGTATGATGTCTGAATGACCATGCCAATATTGGTGCCATTTTGCCAATAGGTGGCGCTGTAGCAGCATCATCTAACTATAAAGGAAGCAATCTCTGTCTGCGTATGTATATATAACTGCCCTTCGAATATCTTGAGGGCCATTCATCCTATCAACTTCACACTTGGTGGGTGCAAGCTGCACTTCTGGGGGCCAAGCAATAGGCCTTTTCCGCACGGGCACGCGGTTCGAACGGGCACTGCACTAGTTTCTCCTAAATGGATAATGTGTGAGTCTCCTGCTGTTATGTTATCACTATCACTCTCTTCACTTCCACGTAAAAATCAGCAGCATAGTCCAAAAAGTTTGGGGATTTGTTTGGGAATTATCAAAAAAGGAACTGTAGAAATTCTGCCATAAGAGTGTTAAAATACATTTCAACACTTTATCGCAGACTGTGCTGATGAACACAGACTAATGTTATATACGTTTAAAGACAATCTGAGGATGTTATTCCTTTAAAGTGGTCATCCAGCAGAGCTCCGGCCACACACTGGGAAAGAGAAGCTGTGTGCGGCTCCTGCAAATGTGATTGAATTGACCACTTGAGGTAGTTTGGAGGGATTGATTAATAGATTGACAGAAGGATAGGCTGTTATTTAACGCTGGATGTATGGACAAACTGGCTGTCCTTCTCCTTCTCCTCCTGCAGTGTGTCTTAACCTCCTACTCGTGTGTGTGTTTTGCCAAGCCTCAGAAAAAAATATTCCAATCTGTGGAGACCTAAATTTCATTTTAACACCTCACTCCTTTCTCCCACACATATTTTAAATGAACTCACTGGTTTTCGGAGAAGTCACAACTATCATTTCTGTCTGGTTTTTACTGTATCATCGGTTGTGCTTTGTGTTTCTGGTGCTGCCGTGCCACAGTGAAATGATACAAATATGTTAACTGTAGTTTGTGTAGAGTAACTTTGTAGTGCTACACCTGGACTTATTCATACTTAAAGAGGACCTGTTATGCTTATTTTCAGGTTCATACTTTTATTTGGAGTCTCTACTAGACCATTTTTACATGCTTTAATGTTAAAAAAAACGCTTTATTTTTCTCATACCAGCTGTTCTGCAGCACCTCTTTTCACCCTCTGTCTGAAACGCTCTGTTTGAGCTCCTGCCCCCCGAAAAGCCCAGTTTGCTCTGATTTGTCAGCTGGCCCACTCTGTTGTGATTGGTCAACCAAACCAAACTCTTTGGTCTCGGCACCAGCTCCGCTCTAACTAGCCATGTTTGAGGGCGTGCCAAATTAGCCGCTAGGCAGTTATTATGCAAATGTTACATGGTGACATCACCATGTCATGGAAAAAAAGGCGTTTCAGGCCTTTCAGGAGCAGTGTTTCTGTGGAGGAGAGTAACTCCCTTTGGCGTGGACTTTGGGCTTTGTAACTTTGCAGACCTTTTACATGCACAAAAAACTATATAACACACTAAAGGAAAGGGGAAAAGCACAAAAGCATAATAGGTCCTCTTTAAATGATAGTTGTTTTCTGAGAGGAAAGCTAAGTCAGTATCATTACAGGATGCTTCTTGCATGTATTTGACTCTACTGTGTTATTTGTGTCCCCTTGCTAGTTTTTCTTTCTTTTGTTTTGCTGGCATTTCTAGTTAATTTACTGTTGATTATTTCTAATGTATTTACTGACTGTGAAGCACTTTGTAACTTGCTTTTGAAAAGTGCAATACAAACAAAGATTATTACTCAGAGGTATTTTGTCATCGTGAGTCTAAATGTCAAATCTGTACTGCTGGAATTGGCCTAAAGTCGCCCCTCCCACAATGAAATCTCATCTCTTTTCCACATATGGTACATTGTTATTAGATTACAGTTCCCATGATTTCCTCATTGTCCCCTGTTAAAATACCCACAGCAGAATGCTGGATGAAAACAGCAAGGAGGCTGCTCATGCTCTTATGAAAAACTGTTTGTCTTGACAAGAGTAAAGAGAGTTAACTGGCGAGTTCTGACATTATGCGTTTTTGCCAAAGTAATAAAGGTTCCTGGTAACTCATCCTTGTTTTAAATGTGTTACACACAGAGTGGTTCCTGTAATGATATCCAGCTAGCACTGTCCTCCTGAAGTATGGCCTAGAAAAGGCTCAGCCTGACCTATCATATTGATTTAAAGAAGCATAAAGTATGTGGATTCGTAAGTGTGTCTCCTCCTATAGCATTCACCTGGTGTGGCAGATAACAGGAGTATAAGGGTTAGGTTATACTCAAAAAGAAGTACTTCTTATGACGTGATGACATTTACATAGAGTGGGAGACATAATATTGTTTAAATATAGTGTAATGGCATAGACTGTATGTAAGAAGTGGACGTAGTCACTGTGACGTCACCCATTGGTTTGGCATTTTGGCCGTCGCCATCTTGGTATTTGGCTGTCACCATGTGAGTAAGACGTTTTTAGGGCGACCAAAAAGGTTATAATTAACTTTGATGTTCTGAAAATACACCGTGAAAGGGTTAAAGTTCTAAGAAAACACCCAGACTGGACAATGCCGTGGTAGCAACCTGTCAATCACAAGGTAGCCACGCCTTAAAGCATCCCCTGCTTTATGGTCTGTTTGACTCCACATGGGACCATAATTTACTAAATGAACATCATGCTGTATTGAAGAAGACTTGAAACGATTGAGACCATGAACTCATGTTTACAATGTTTACTGAGGTAATAAGTAAGGGATAATGTACAGTGAGCCGGTCATTGTTGCGAAATAAACCCTGTCGCCCTGAAGGGGTTTATTTTACAACAATGACCCACTAGCTGTACATTATCCTGCTTATTACACGGTTACTGACTTAAGAAATCAGTCATTTGACACCAAAACTGTCTGCCATCAGAACTGCGCCCATATCAACGGTCCATTATACATAGCAACGGTCTGCTATAAAGAAATAACAGACTGCAGAACGCCGTGATTGACCAATCAGAATCGAGTATTCAACAAAGCCGTGTGATAAATCAAGTGAGTCCATCAACCCCTGAGAAAAATGCCTGGCTCTTTAGCTTAATGTTCTACTATGTTCATCAGCTAGTCGCTGACTTTATATCTGCTGTTTGGTGCTAGGCAGGTAGTTCAGAGGGTTTATCAGAGTTTTGTCACAATAAACAGCTGCCTGCTGCGTCTCGGCTCTCACGATTTTCTTTGTTTGGTTTCATCAGTCAGCAGCACAAGCCAAGACCAAGTCTTGTTGAGTCGAGTCAAGATTCAACAGTGGATCTCGTCCTAAGAAAAGAAAGTAGCGGTATCTTGAAAATACCAAAAATAGCAGGCAAATTATTAAAAAAATCTATATATGATGACAGTGACACTCAGTGCTATTCTTCAGCATAACTCATTGCAAGCCAGGAGCCACGGAGACAGAGAGAGAGAGAGAGAGAGAGAGAGACAGAGAGACAGAGACAGAGACAGAGACAGAGAGAGAATCTGGTGATGTTGAGATGATTTACTTTGGTGTGACGTGGAATTATACATCAAGAGTGTGTGTCGAGGCTGTGACAAGACTAAATCTCACAAAATGTGAGAACTGGATTTAAAGATGTGCTGCTTGTTCTGTTGTGAGTCTAAAAATCCTACTTAAATCCTACTTACATAACTGCAAGCTGTTTGGATGGTACTTCATAGAGGTTCTCTTTTTCACCTCCATTCTGAGTTTGTGTTTTTTTTCCCCCCATTAACTTCCACTTGTGTAATTTAAGGATAAGGCTGCTATTAATGTAATTTTTTCTTACTGTGTTCAAATCCCATGGAAAGAACAGAACCAGCAATGCGTCAGTCTGTCTCTCAATACCTTCTGACTGGAGTAAAAAGTTAATTTGTTGGGGACTATTTCTAGTGGCGGGTTAATATCGGACATATCAGACTTTGGGTACAACACTTGTTGGTCTTTCCATGGAATTTGTTGACAGTAAGAAAATTATAGAATGTCAGCAACCTTGCCTCTAACTGAAGCCGGGGCGTTGTGTAACCTGGTAAACGGACTGTATTGCTATTTAGTTTTCACTTCACTAGGGGGTAGGTTCCGGACTGGGAGAGTGCCAAAGTGGTGCTTTTCTCATAGGGCTAGGTTAATACAGTAATTAACTTACATGTGATACATTCCCACAAATACAGTTAATATAAGTGTTGAACAATAATGTGAGTGACACAAGGTCTTGCCACATCTTTGCAGTTCGAACTATCTAGTAGCAGGTAGGAGAGGCTAGTCAGTGACCGAGTTAGTAGAGATGGGGACTTGTGACTCCAGAGTCAGTAATAAGAGTCGTTCATTTCGAATGATTCACTCATGACTTGCACATCACCAGTCTAGACCAAGGTTAGTGACCCTGCGGACTAAGATGTGTCTGACATGTGTGTCCAGGAACCTTTGTATCAAGTCATCCCCATGTCTCTCAACTAAATGTTTCCTGTCACTCTCTCCGCTCTCTATGACTATCCAACAAAAGCAAAATGCCCAACATATCCTCACACAATGGTGAAAAGTTATTCCTCATTTTTGTGTGTTTTCCTACGAATGTCCACCAACACGTGTCAATTTCCGCTCGTTATATGCAAACAATCTTTTCAAAATAAACTTCCGTCTTCACAGGAAACAACTTGGTTAGGTTTAGGAAAAAAAGCATTACTTAAGTACGTAATTTACGTGACAAGTAAATCAACGTTGAATTATGGTTTCACACGGTTTAAACACCGGGCGAAAGCCTTTTTTGACCCACACATCCACCCCGACCTTCTTCCTATGTGGCATTTGTTGCTCTTTATACTTCCTGGTTCACGATTATGTGGATTACATACAAATTCATTTTGTGGGATATATGTGAATTGCAGTGCATTACTTTTTGTAGGTATAGATACAACGGGTGTATAAGAACAGGCTGAAATGCGATAATATAGCCACATATAGCAACTTTGCCAAAACCCAACAATCTGGGATGAATTTACCACTTCATCACAGACAATTCATCATAATCACTTCTTGCTGTGAAATCCTAAACTATGTCTTGTGTTCTGCATGAGAAGAAGACATGAAGCACCGTGAAGTCCTCCCACTAAAATTGGATATATGCGGCAGGCAATATTCTGTATGTAGTGTAAAATGTACAAGATATACGAGACATAGACGGACATGTAGACCTACAGTGTCTTGTTGAGGCTCAACATCCACATACAGTATCTACCGTACGTACATGAGGAGTAAATGGAAGGATGCAGCAGTGCTGTGAGGAGCTCTGAATCTATACAACAGTTGCCTCACAGTTGATCAAGCTTGTGTGTCTGTGTGTGTGCAGACCCACGGGTGTGTGTTAGGCCCACGTTTGTGCACACATGTGTGTAAAATACACTGGGTACTTCATTGGCTGTGTGCGTGTGTGTGTGCGTGTGAGAGAGTATAAATGGTACTAGATGGTGCTGAGTTGTCTCTTTGCTTTAGCTTCTGTGTGCTTGTGCTGCCTGCGCTGGTGTCAGTGATGCAGTCTGTTGTAGTTTTTAAGGAGAGAAGGGAGAGAGAGAGAGAAACTCCGGAGACTGATGAAGCACATGCACGCACACACACACACACACGTACGTAAACACACCCACATTGCTCAATAGTGAAAATCTACTGCAGAGTTTCTGAAGGAAGATTTTGTTTCTCTATAAGCTTTCACTTTGTCTTTGCTTTTCAGGATTCAGACTGTACCCAAGTGCTTTTCCTGTGTATGTGTGTGTGTGAGTGTGTGAGTGTGTTGTATCATTGATTTCCCTCCATTCTTTAGCCATCCCTCATGTGAACTCTGACCTGTCGCCTCAGGTTTCGACCCCGACATCTGAACCCTCACTAACAGATTTTCATCAGCCACACTCTAAGACACACACACAGAGTCACAGACACACACATACACCCACACTCACACAATTAAATGGATAGATTAATTGAATGTCTGTAGTTAATTTCAATAATGCAAGCTTTGATTTTCTCTCTCCGCTCCCTTCCTCTCTCTCTGTCTGCCTCACTGTCTCTCTCTCTCTCTCTCCCTCTCTCTCTGTCTGTCCAGCCTCTGCTCCTAAGCTCCGGCTGATGCGAGGCCAGTCTCTGGTGGAAGGGGACAAGCTGTACTTGAAGTGCGAGGCGTCGGGGAATCCCAGCCCTTCCTTCCGCTGGTACAAAGATGGACATGAGCTTCAGAAAGGCAGAGACCTCAAAATAAAGACCAACAAGTGAGTCTGTCAGATATTATTCACCCTCCACAGACAATATTCACACCAAGAAGTTTGGACATACCAAAAATCCAGACAGATGACTGCTTCCTCAAACACATGCTGTACATACTGGCATGCAGCTCTGCCATGGTGACCCTGGGCAACTTCACACTGCACCCAAACTGTGTCCAGAAAATTGGTTTTACTGACTTCCTTTTCTGTTTCATTTCATTCATCGACACAGAAACAGTAAAAGGGCACGGAAGTATAGGTTCTTATTTTTTCAAGGCCATGTTACTACAACACCACATGCCCATAATTACATTGAGAAAGTCATTGGTCGGTGTAATCATTCTTCTACTCCGCACTGGCCGTAAAGCGATACCTTCCTGGAACGGCCACACTGTAAGAGATGAGTGAAATCCACTAAGTGATCGTTCTGTGTAGAAATGCATTGTGATGTTCGGCCAAAGCCAAGCCATGGCAGAGGGATACGTCCTGGTAGTCGCATGTAGGTTTGTTGCCGGGTCTAAACATTCATACAGAATGGGCAACAACGTCATGGCACATTGCATTCTGGGTAGTGGTCACCATGATGTGGGATCGCTCTTGTAGTCTCTAAAGTAGCTTCCAGTCCTAAAATACCATAATGCCTTGTGTTGCTCACTGCAGCTCAAGTCACCATCTCATTCTCTACAGCTACACGTGACTGTAGCTTCAGGACGAAGATTTTGTTTCAGACTCTGTTTGACAAGTCTCGCATAGACACAGCGCTCTGTCACCACTAAGTAAAGGTCTGGCTCCACACATTATCATTTTGGTATAGGGGGAAAAACGCTCTGGCTTGTTTGTAATTCTTTAAGCCAATCACAATCGTCTTGGGTGGTGCTAAGCACAGGATGCAGTGGCAGTGCCCTTGCAAAATAGATAGCGGACATACAGTAGCAGAAGGGGAGGAGACTGCCAGCTGTAATAGGTGGCCAATGATTGGCACGCTTATACCCAAAGTCTGCATCTGGTGAGTCAAACTAGAGTTTGGCTAACTCAGTCTACTGAAGCCTTGTGTAGCTTTAGCTAATGCATTTTTGTACTGTGCATGGACTATCTATTCAGTCCGGAATGAGTTTTGAAGTTAGGCTTTAGATGACGTAATACAGTGTTTCCCACTGGAATTTTTTAGACTGTGGTGGGTGGACCTCGGACCCTCTGGGAGGGCATGCTCCTCCAGAAGAAAATTTTGAACATTTTAAAGTTAAATGCATCAATCCGGTGCACTTTGAGAACAAAATTAAGAGGCTAGATCTATGAAGAACTTTGTGCTCTAATAAGTTTAATCATGACGGTTGTATGGATATGAGGAGGACAGTCCGTCCCAGTTGACGGTCACACCGGCAGCCCCGTTCCTCCCCGTAAGGAGAGAGTGTGCACTGTGCTTCCAGAGCTCCACAGCCCTGGGAAGCAGCGTGGTCCTGATGAGGGGTGCTTTGAAACTCACGGTCGGATCCGTGAGCCATTTTCACCCTTTCCAAGCCAACCTAGAGTGGGTCGCGGCACACCAGACGATGCGCCCTGCAGGCCAGCCCACCAGTTGAAAAGATCGGTGTTAGTTGATTATGATTAGATAAAGATCCATGTTAGACGCCATATAGACTTTGTCGCCAACGTTCTCTGACCGTAGACATTACCACTTTATTACCTACACCCAAAAATGGGGCGACAAAAAGTCTCATTGTGCCCCCTATTCCTGCTCCTATGATTTTATCCCCCATTTGTTACATTGTCTTGAGAAAGGGATTGCCAGTATGGAGAGGAGGAATGAGTACAGTGGCCCACAACTATAATAATACTAATACATACAGTATTAGTTGGAGTAAGATAGACTTGGAAAAATCCAAACTTATCCTTTTATGTGCACAGTGATATGTTGCTGACTTTGACACTGTTCAGATCAACACATCTTCCAAAGCACTATTATCAGGCAGTGTCCTGCTTTTGTTGCTTTGGTTACGTCACACAGACACACATTACTCACCTGGTATGATTACAGATCACTCTTTCACCCGCTTCAATCAGTCATTTGATCCACTGAAATGCTCATCTAATGAGATATATTCCTCTGTGTTACTTTAGAGAATGCAGTCAAACACTTGTTCACTGTTGTATAGCAATATTAAGTTTGTGTTTCACTTTATGCTCTGATTGAATGTCTTGAATGTTTAAACTGATATTTGAGTTATCACCTGCTTTAAAGAATCTGTCCTGTGGTTTGTGTTTTCAGTTCAGATATTAAGGGAGTACAGAGCCATTTCTTGTAATCACTTCCTGTAGTCCTGTAAAGATTAGGTGAAACCTGTTTCCAGTTTGTCCATTTGCTTTGCTGGCCAACATTTGTATTTAACGATCAGTGGTTTATTGCATGTCTGGACTGGAAACTAGAATTTAATTCCTCATTCACTCAAAGATGAGTCTGCTGCTTTTTTGATACAACAGTAACTAACACTGTCTTTTTAACTCTGTCTGCTCTGTATCACTCTGTCTCTCTCTCTCTCTGTCTCTCTCCCTCTCTCTCTCTTTCCCTCCTCTATCTCTGCCCCTCGTTCCTCTTCACTGAAGAAAAAACTCAAAGGTGCAGATCAGTCGTGTCCGTGTGGAAGACTCCGGCAACTACACCTGTGTGGCTGAGAACTCACTAGGACAAGAAAACATCACGAGTATAATCAGCGTGCAAATCTGTGAGCAATATCTATCTATCTATCTATCTATCTATCTATCTATCTATCTCTAAATTTCCTTCTTTGTTCTTCAAGCCTTCTTTCCTAAAATGTATTTTTTCATAGAGAGTTTCTTTTATCTCTTTCTGAAAACCTAAAACGTGATAATGGGGTTTTCTGTATTTTTCCTGAGATCAGTGTGTGTCCACTGTCGTACTGGCTAGTAAACTTTGATCACCCTGTGTTTTTACAAAACATACGGGAGCAAATATTCTGTTAGCATTTAGCAACGTCACCTTTCCACAGTGATTTTCTTAAGAATAAAAGATTTAGAATAAAATCTATTTAATATCAAAGATGCAGGAATCTGATCATGTAATCACAAACTTAATTCGTTAACTGAAACTGTGTTGTGTTCTGTGGCCTGTGCCATCATATAGCATCTGTCTAGACTAGTCAGTGTAGTCTCGGTATATCATTATTATCCAGCTCTTGTATCGGATTATTTTATAGGCTGTGGAAATAGTGAGAGCCAAACAGTTACAAAACAAAAATGAGGGAAAACAGAATAATGGATTATATTACTCGTAAATATACCCGAACATTTACAAGTTTCAAGTTCGAAAGGAAAGGTTGGGGATCGGGGAGCAGTTGTATCTGACTGAACCTGGCTCTTTCTACTCACAAAACCAACATCTGTGAGCTGTAGAGCTGCAGCAAGCACAGCAAAGTGACTGATGCCTGCCCAAAAAGTAGATAGATTTGTCACACTAAGCTCTTTGAAACTCACTAAAGAGGTCTGAAAGGTATGTGGCACAGTGTGGTATGATATTTAGTACTGTGGCTGCCATACAATTTGAACACCTTGTGATTTTTAACAAAGAGGTGACGGCATTTTGCATCTGTTCCCTGTCTGACTGTTAGTGACCACCACCACCCCGTCTCCAGGTGTGAGTCATGTGAGGCGCTGCAACGACTCGGAGAAGGCCTACTGCGTCAACGGAGGAGACTGTTACTTCATACATGGTATTAACCAGCTGTCCTGCAAGTAAGTCGGTGTCTCAGTCGGCCCCCGTCCCCTCAGTCATCACTGTGTAGTCGCTCCCCTGTCTCTCCTCCCTCCCTCTCTCTCTCTGTCTCTGTCTCTCTGGTGTCAGACACTGTGTCGCCGGTCACTACCTTGTCTTCTGTTCCCTGGTCGTACCCTCCTCCCCACATACATGCACCTGCAGCCCACCTAGCCACGCATTATGCACTGTGTCTAAGGCTTGTTATTTACAGTTTGTAACTATTGTCTCAGAAGAGAAGGGTTTTCGTGTAAAGCAGACGGCTTAAACAGACCTTAACTTGGACATTATGTCAGCATGCATTATAATTGGTTGTATTTTGCAAATCCAAGAGGATCACTTTAGTTTATAGTGAGTGTTTGCTTGTGACAGCTAGTAACAGAAAGTCATGAAAAAAATGTGAGGAAATGCAAAGGTATTAGAAAAGAATGAACGGTTAAACTAGGGTGTGATTGCAAATGATATTTATACAATCAGATTTTCTTTCAATATTCAAAATAAACACCTGTACATTTCTTTACCATTGTTATGTATTTAATTAACAATGAAGCCCAAACTATTTTAGATGAGATTCAAATTAAAGTAAAGCTGGTGCCGTTAATTCCACCTGTTAGCAATATGCTAGTAGAACCCAATGGAAACTATTAGCATCGACCTGCATAGTGTGTGACAGTGTATGTAGAGCAAATGTATTGATGTTATGCTCTTTGTTGACATAGCCGGGCCAACTGCTCGTGCCTTTTAGTGCATGTTCGTGCATGTGAGCGTGCCCCACTGGGGTACGGCGGTTCCAGCTGATAACGCCGCCTTAACCAACGGCACCATTGCGGTAGCGTAGCACCCACCCTCTTAGCTCTGTCAGCAGTATTGCCTTCACTGTTAGCACCGTTAGACGGCTCAGCCGTCACCATGTTGAGAGCCGTGCACTCATTAGAAATGTTCACAATCTTGCATTTAGCACCTTTAAAGTACGACAGACCTTTGTGTCTTTGGTCTATGCTTGGTAAGCTAGCAGGTAACTTGTGTAGCATGGCAGTTGATTCTACTTCTGCTGACCCTGTAGCAAAGAAATAGTTTCTATAGAGCACAGTATTGCTCAGAGGAACTTCACAGGCGTGAAAAGTTAAAGAGGACATCCCGCTGACGTAGTTTAGGCTATTAGCTGCTGCCTCTGTTGTCGGTCACTCTGTTGGCATGTAACCATGAAATGCTTTGCATGCTGAGGGGCACCTCGTAAAGCAAAGAGGACAGGGGAAAAGAGAAATACATAATATACAGTGATTTGGACTGTCCTGGATTTTTATTTTTAAACCATCAGTGAGGCTGCGCAGTTATAGTGGTGCAGTGGTTAGCACTGACAACCCGAGGCAAGAAGGTCGTAGGTTTGATCCCCGGTTTAGTCAGGGCCTTTGTGGAGTTTACGTGTACGCATGGGTTTTCTCTGGGGTTCTCCGGTTTCCTCTCACCACTAAAACCTGTATTATCAACTATTGATTTATCTTTACTTCGCACACAGTTGTAAAGTTGACAGTGAAGCCAGCTAAATAGCAAAAGTGCTTGTCAGAGGTGAGATGTGTAAAGCTGAATCCTCAACTATCTGATCGTGTTTACTGAAAAATGACTGCAATGTCACGCAGCATTTTTTACTACTAAGACATGATCAGAACTACTACTGATACTTGCATATTTAATGTATTCTTCATCTGTTTTGAAGTTGTCTGCCTCTGGTAAACTTGACTACAGTACTGTAATTGTATAGTTCCTTCTTCGTCAACGTTATCTAATATATTGATGTCAAAGCATCATACTTATCCTGCTCTCTACCTTAGGTAGGTCTCTCTGTGTCTGTGTAGCTGACACTTGATATTGTGCCGTGGTGCGTTCACATGCTGTGTCAACCTCAGACTTCCAAGATTTGAGAGTCGTTTGATTCGCGTTTTAATGGAAGAAGCTACGGAATCCACATCATCCTAACAATGTCCATTTTCTTTTCGTTTGTTTTTCAATTTTTACTTTGTGACAAGAAACTCTGTAATTGCTGTGTTGTTGGTGCTTGGCTTCTGTACAGCTCAGGCGTGATAAACATTAGTCTTCCAAAAATCTCCTTCCCTTTTTTCCTCTTTTTCTCTGTGACTTTCGGTCACCATGTTTTGTGTTGTCCCAGTAGGGAGGAAACAGGACCAGCGGCTTGACAAACTAATGATTGCATTCAAAGCAAGCTGGATCTGAAATGTAATAACAGTGATGCTACAACTATTTTTGCATTGACGCAGCCTAGGAGTGGTTAACAGGGTTCACTGCATGCTAAGTATCTAGTCCTCCTTCTTTTGTGTATTTGAAATAAACGGTTAACATAAAACGCATCACTTCCTGTGAGGGGGAGGATTTTTCCCAGGAAAGAGCTACCAGACTGGTAGGTGTTTAGAACAGCAAGTGCAAAACATTTCCATGAACTGGATATCAGATGAATCACTGCTGTTATATCGACATATCACTGAGAATTTATTTATATGAACATGTCACAAGTTACAGTTGCAGCAAATATAATAAAATAATGTGCATGTTGGAAACGGTGTATAACAGTTAAAGCGGGGTTAGGCAGAATATTTTTGGCATCATTGGGCAAAAATTCCATAATAACCTTTCAGCATATTGTAATTCAAGTGTTCTGAGAGAAAACTAGACTTCTGCACCTCCTCTTGGCTCTGTTTTCAGGCTTTAGAAAATCTAGCCCGTGACGGGAGACTTTGGCCAATCACAGGTCATTTCAGAGAGAGAGCGTTCCTATTGGTTGCTCTAGAAATGCAGATGTGTGTGCACGTCCTTTCAGAGAGTGAAAGCCTGCAGGATAAGTTGCTTTTCCAGCATTGGCAACAGCTGCCTACACTGCAAAGCAACCCAAAGCAAGACGGACTTATCAAAAAGAGTCTGACAATATCTGCAAAGCGTTTCAGAGATGGAGAGAAAATGTTTATTAGTTTTGCCTTCTGTTTTCGGCTGCGGCTAGCGCTGTGAGCTAGCTTCACGGCCACAGTAGCTACGACAGTTGCTCGAGGAAAGCATCATTTTCTCTCCATCTCTCTAATAGTTTATCCTGCCTGAGCTCACCGCTGCGGTGCAGCCATGACGCTAGAGCCGCGAATCAGAGTATGTCATCTCAGAGGGATTTACAGGCCCACAAGTTTGCAAAGAAAAACAGGACGGTAATTCTCATAGAATTGCCGCTATATAACGGCATCAGGATCACAATGATGATCGGGATGATGTTTAAAATGAATGACTAGTACTCGTAAAGGTTACTGAATGAAGTATGTGCACGTGCCCCCCTACATCTGGTATGAGGGGCTTGGGACAGAGAGGGGAGAGAGGAGAGCTGCAGGATGAGGGCTGGATCTCCAAATTCTGGCATTTTTTTGCTTTTTTCCATAAAACTGCCTACCCTGGGATACCACTTGAATTACAATATACTGAAAGGTTATTATGCAATTTTTGCCTAATAACACCAAAAATAAACTGCCTCCCCCAGCTTTAAACCAGCACGGAGGCACTAAATTGCGTATGAATGAAACAGTAATTCGTAAGTCATTTCGCATGCAATAAGAGCGCCTCTTTTTGCTTTTGCCGTGTCATTTGTACGCCATGTAGTCTGTACTGACGGCAATGTAAACGCATCTGTGTAAATACGCTACACTCAGAGCTAGTGATGTAGAATAAAAAGTGAGAAAGACTGCTTATGGTAGATGGGAGGGAAGGTGGATTGGTCTAACAAAAAGACTTTGCGTCCCAAAGTGTTGTTGAGTTCTTTTGAAGTTGCGTTGGTGACGTTTGTAACGTGTTTTCAGTTCTTCTGTTACGTTGTTTCCGTACTTATTTTACTTAGTTTACATACTTATTTTAAGCCCAACCATGAAGTTTTTCCTAAACCTAACTAAAAGGCTAAAATACATTCTCATGTCCCACAGTATGTCCTTGTAATGTTGGTCTATTTATACGCCTTCCCATGAGATTGGGTTGGTTAAACCCTGGTTACAACATAGAGGCAACTTGGGGCTTGTAGGATCTTACGCTACTGTAGTAGAGATGGAAAATGGATACATATCATCAGTTTTGCTGGTAACATTGCCCTACTTTGATACTCATTAAATGGCACAGTATACCAACAGCTGTAAGCTCAGTGCAATGTTTTAAAGTACAAACTGTATTTGCAACCAAAGCTAAGACAACGTCTTTGTCTTCCACTTTGTGAAATGCATATTTTCTAAACTGGAGGTTGTAGTCTTTCAGTTCCAACATGCCATACATTCGGGGTCATTTTGTAGATGTATACAGTAACAAACTTCCCCCCTGACAGTATGGATAACAGATGGCATGTATAGTCGCACACGATCAAGAGCTTTGTTGTTTGATGCTTCCTCAACAATTGGATGTCTCTTGCTAGAAATCCGTCCTTAGATCCTTTGGTGCCTGTTCCAGATCTACACTCTTTGTTTCTTCATTTCCATTTCTCTCATATATATTTCTATCCCTTGCTTCCCCTCTTCACTGTCTCTCCCCCTGCCTTTCTCTCTATCTCTCATCTGATAAACCTTCCGGTCATTGCTGAAGGATAAATCAGGATTTTTTTTTCATGGTGCTGACAAGCAGAAAACTTTGTTCGAGAGGGTGCATATATAGACATTAGGAGCTGCGGATATAGCAATTTAGGAGTACAAAATGGGCAGGATTGTACAGCCTTCTTTGCACGATTGTACCACATGCGAACATATTTCAAGAGGCTACAGCAGGCTAGCGAGGTAGCAGCTGACTAGCCAGAGAGTTACTGTAGCTTCTCAGCTTTGTCATCCTTTGTCGGCCTGTCTGTTTGGGCCAGCGGATAACAGGATGTAAATAAGACCGCTGTCTGTAGACTGTCTGCTCGGCTTGTTCCCTTCAGAGATATGTAGACCCCCATTCACACTCACACACTCACGATTCTGCACAACAGCTGCAAATCAGTGCACTGCGTGGTACTGGCAGGCAGGCAGGCTGCAGAAACTGTTAATATCCCTGAAAGTTGAGGTGGTATTTGCAAGCTCTTTTGTGCCGACCATGGAGACGTATAATCTCCTCTTCCCCAAAGGGGAAAGTAATGCTGTACTGCAAAATGGAGCCTGTAGGTTAAAGTGGAGGACGACACATATACAGAAAGGCACCCTGGCTAAAACAGAGTGTGGAGGTTAAAGTGGAGAGCAGTACATACAAACATGCCCCCTGGCGAGCTGTTGGAAGGGAAAGCTTGGTGTGTCTTGCTTACTCAATGTTCCCTTCAGCCTATGTTAGAGCTTTCTGTTTAGATAGCTCTGATTCTGATTCATCTGAACTTTGTTGCTAAACTCCAGCCAGCCGTAAACATTAGCCCGTGTGTTCCCAGCTATAGGATGAAAATGCCAAATTCCCCATTTGAATCAATAGAGTTAATTTAATCTAATCTAATCTGTAAATGCCAGGAGTTCAGGCTAGTATTGATGCCTGGACATAATGCCCACGGCTGTCTGTGTTTTTTTCTCTTGAAGTGATAATCTTGAAGATTTTCATTTAAATAAATGTCTGCTAAGTTACTATCTGTAGCCAAATGAGGTAACACAATGGTGATTGAGCCTGTGGCTCCTCTGATGAAAGTATTGCAATATTCATATATCTGCAGTGTTATGAAAAGGTGTCTGTGGTGACATTCCTGAAAAAAAAATGCTATTTTATACACACAAAAAAATGGAGCTATGAACACAATTCTGAAAACGTGAAGCTCATGCAAAGAGTGTAGAAGCAAAGAGACAAAACTCAGGTACTTTTTTGACAATGGCCGCTAGATGGCGCTGCGGTAGCGCTGCTGCCATTTTGGACCATAAACGTAATGAGTCTGTGGCCATGAATGTATAAAGAGACGTCTCTAAATCAGAGGATCATTTTTTTCGAGGTAAACCAACTTCCCAGTGCGACCACTTAAATAGCCCTCATTTAAATCATGAAGTCCTAAAAGTTGTAAGATTCACTAATAGCTGAATCCAGAGATATTTTATTCGGCATAATGAACGTGCATCAGAACCACGGGACTGCGCCGCCCTGCACGTTCATATGACATATCGGGTTCTGCCAGCTTCCTGCTAGCTGTATGCGGCTGTAATAATGAATATATTAGCTGTAATTCATCACTTTAATTATCTTATAATACACCCATGGGCTGCATGTATTAACAGCTTTGATCCCAAACAACCGGCTATCGGCCAGTAGCTAGTAGTGCTAGTAGCATGAGATAAACAGAATTTAATGTAGTTGTAGGCTATTTACTAACACGCAGGGAAAAAGCACAGGACACAACCTCTTCTACATCCATGGTCAGTGGTCTGTTGGACATCGATTTTGGATCCGTGACATGTAAAAATTTGAGATTGCTCTCAAAATCTGTGTGCTGGATTTTTCTAAATTCCATTTATGTCCATCGCTCACGTTATGCTCCTCTGGGAAGCAGCTGGGCAAATAGGTTTAATAAATAAATAAGTAAGTAAATAGTAATGATAGTATGAATATTTATAATATTTTTATTGTTCAACACAGGCCATTTCAGTAGAGACACTAAAATTATGACAATAGAATAGAAATGATTTTGTTTTACTTTTGTACAGCACTTTGTAGGCCAGGGCATCGTTATGGTAGTCGACTCGATTACAGTCCAAAATGGCGCAGGCGTAGGTCGTAGGTCTGCTGCTGGGCGCTGGTGTTGCAATGGAACGTATACTTGACTTTCACTACTTAGCAATATATGTTCTTTGGCTCATGTACATAGAAATATAATTTTTCTATTCTATTTCTAAACACATGTATCAACAAAAAGACTCCAGACTGCTAAACTCTTAGCACAAATCCATTGTTTCCACTCAAATAGAAATTCTAAATCAACCAGGACTAAAATCTTAAGGATTGCCACTATAAATTTGATGTATATTGAATATAACAAAATAAACGACAGGCTTTTCTTTCATTTTTTATGGTTGGAACAACCTCTGTGCTCGTTCTCAGGGCTGAAAGAACAGAACTGAAGGGATGGCGAGCACGGGCAGATTAAGAAAGGGTGGAGAGAAGAGGGGAAAAAAAGAGGCAGAGAGAGGAAGAAATGATATACAGTAAAAGCTCTGCCGGCATAGGGCTGCCTCTGCTCCGAGTGTCTCCCACCTCTCTCTCTCTCTCTGCTCTATTTATAACTCTATGGGAAATTGCTGAGTGGGCTCTTCCGAGGGTTTTTGCTGTAATTGATTCAAAATGCAAGTTGTCTCTTTAGTGGTGAGAAAGAGGAGGAAAGGATCCCCAGTCAGTTGTATGGACAGGACATGCACGGGGGTAGACGGAGGTCCCTGCCTTTTAAACTGGATACATTTGTTGACCCGCTATTACATCACTGTAATGAATACAATATGGCCATTAGAGCCAGAGAGCTTCTGTTATCCTGTAATGACCGTAATGGGGCCACACCCATGATATCATAACACTGGGGTTCAGCATCGCTGTGATTCATCTACAGAATAATGTGCACTGCAGTTGGATCACATTTTCTATAACATGCCTATTTTTCATTTGACTGCAGTAAAAGCTGATCTTCTATCACTTACAGCTATAAAGAGATTAAATCAATTATGCCTGGCTGGGTAAAAGTCATGACACTCATTATAGCATATAATTCAAGACATTTCAAGCACTCTCTCAGAAAGATATTTTTTTATTTTCTCAAGGACATCAATTGAAATGAGGTCCTGTAGTGTTTCATTTAAAGAGCTTATAAGAATGAATAGAAAAGAGTATACTTAGCATTAAAAAGTACCATTATTTGGGACTATGCATGCATGTGTATCGATTTTCTAGTGACTGTGATGCTGCGAGGAGCCGATTTCGGTTTCAGTGTTGTGAGTTTGATGGCTGTTGCCTGAATATGAATCATATTCAGCCACGTGGTATCGCTGACAGCTCGCCACCCATCCAGAAACAAAACACCACATTCTGCAGCTGCATGTAAACTGTTGCTGTTATTTATGCCAGAGAAATACCCAGACCTATTCCAGCATTTTCATGCTCACACACTGTGGAGGGCTTTCTCTCTCTCCCTGTCGCTCTTATACTTCTATTCTTGTGAAAACAACTCACATTTTTGCATTTGTCGGAAGGTCATTTTGACAAGTCCTCGTTCTTTAAGGGCCCAGTTTACAGGGTTCATCTAGGGATTTGTTGGTTCTGGGTTACCGGGCTTTCACACTAAACACAGCATTACACAAAGCAAGGATGTTGTTTTCATTGCAGCTGTGCATGTGCATGAATAAACAGGGCGCACCGCTTTGATTTCCTGCTGGGTGTTTGCACCCAGAGTTTCAGCTTCATTAAACCTTGACCTCAAAATACACTGACCTCTACGAGGCAACAACATTCTGACTACTTATGCGTTGGTTGGAGTTCTAACCACAGCTATACCTCTACACTGCATCGTATTGATAAATAGGGCTGCAACTAACAATCGTTTTCATTGTCAATTAATCCGTCGATAATTTTCTTAATAAATCGAGCAGATGTTTGGTCTATAAAATGTCAGAAAATGGTGAAAAATGTCGATCAGTGTTTCCCAAAGCCCAAGATGACATCCTCAAATGTCTTGTTTTGTCAACAACTCAAAGATATGCAGTTTACTGTCATAGGGAGTAAATAAACCAGAAAATAATCACATTTAAGAAGCTGGAATTTTTTTATTTTTTTTTTTATTTTTAAATGATTCAAACTGATTAATCGATTATCAAAATAGTTGGCGATTAATTTAATATTTGACAACTAACTATTGTAGCCCTATATTGATAAAGTCATGAGCATAGCAGAAAACAACCAAGATGCCATGTTTGTTTACATATTCGTTATCCCAGCCGCATTTTGTATATTAATAAGATCCTTATCATTGACATTATTCATGTCAAATATTTTAAAGCTGCATTGAAGCTGCTCTGATCATGACTGTGTGTAAAAGAAAAAAAGGTGTCGCTCGTAGTGACATATGCTTTGTCCCCTATATGGGAACATCAGACAGAGTTGTACAGCTCCGCTCTGATTGGTCCAGCCTGAAAATTGCATACTATGCTCTACATACTCAATATGTGCACTATCGTTCAACATACTTTTGTGTGAATGAACAGTAGTATGTATCTTTTCGGTTGCAGTGAGCCGTAATTTACATCGTCACTTCCTGAGTGCCTCCTTGCCAGTTGGAGACGTGTAACCATGGTAACCCGTAACAACCTAATGTGACCAAACAATGATTTGTCAGAATCAAAGTCTGAATGAGTTTAAAGTATATATTATGCCTATAGCAAAGTGCAATCTTATACTTTAATTGAAGTGTTATTGATGTTACCGAGCTGTCCATCAACATCTCTTAAGAATGTTGTCGTCACTATCACATTGCATTCTGGGATATTTATGCCGCCATAGTGTCCAGCGTTGCATATTGTAAGATTTCACCAGAAATAGTATGCAATTCCCGTACTATTGGTTTCATACTAAGGTTTCGGACATACTGAAAAATCTCACATACTGTTTTAGCGTACTAACTAGCATGTTAGTATGGATTTTCATTAACTCCCAGTCATGCAGATCACAACCACCTGAGTGATGAATGTGTTTGTGACAATATATTGCTTGTTCTGCTTTGTGATGGTCATTTGACCATGCCTGAGGAAGTGCTCTGTTAGATCGAAACACTGCTCTATTAAATTCAATTGCCGGGAGCTATCAGCAGTGTGCAGATCTTTTGTCTGATTTTTCCAGCAGCTGTAGAAGTGTTTCGGATGTGCGTACCCTTCACCCTGTTTTCCGCTTGTAGTGACGAACCCACAGAACATTATCACTGTGCAGTTTCCCCCAGCTCTACAGAACGTTACAGTTTCTTTAAGCTCATTGTTTGAGTTTCACGGCCCAAAACTTTAATGTTTTGCTTCACTCTCACAGCTCTCATCAGCCTTATTTCCAACAAAAGCATTGTGTACTACTTGCTCAGCACCAAACAACAGACTGACACAGTTGGCAATGAAGAAAGTAGGGCTGTGTATCGGCAAGAATCCGGCGATACTATACGTATCATGATACAGGGGTTAGAGTTCAATATATTGCGATACAGTGCAATACTGTAAGCAAGGCGATATATCGTGATTTTTTAAAGAGTTTACAAAAGTTGACTTTTTTATGCAATCAGAACAGTGGGATCTGCATTTTGCATTTATCACAGTCATAACATCATAGCACTACTTTTTATGTAATACGAGCCACTGGCTGCCACGAATCTTTACATGCAAACTATTAATTAAAAATCGATACTGTGTTTTTGAGAATCCATACAGTATCACAAAACATAATATCTCTATACTCGTGTAACGATATTTTCTTACACCCCTAGAAGAAAGTGGAACATTTAGCAGCTAAAGAGACAGACATTTTTCTCTTGTTGCCTTGTTCTTTGCACGTTGCTTAACATATCCTGGCTGACATGTTACTGTGATGGTCATCCATTCGACTGAGATAGATTGTTTCGTTAATCTTCGATGATGTCAGACTCTCAACATGCATGTAAAGTATTAACGGTCTAGTGTGTAGGATCTGGTGGTGTCTAGCGGTGAGGTGAGGAGATTGCAACCAACCGAAGCTTCTCCCGTGTGCAAAGCGTGTTGGAGAGCTACGGTGGCCGAGGCAAAAACGCGAATGCCCCTTTCTAGAGCTGTCTGGAGCAGAGCCAGTGCGTAAAGTGTGTGTGTGACTCCGGTCAAAGTAGAAAAGTTTAACAAGAGTTTGGTTTGTCCGTTCTGGGCTAATGTAGAAACACAGCAGAGCAACATGGCTCACTTTCCCTATGTAGATATGAGCGGCTCATTCTAAGCTAGTGGTTCCCAAACCTTTTCTGCATGGCCCCCCTTTTGGAGATAAAAAATAAGGCCAGTTCAGAGCTATGCATCATTAATAATTAGCCTCGCTGCACCCCCACTTTTATAACTCTGGGCCCCCCTTAGGGGTCCTGACCCCCAGTTTGGGAATCATTGTTCTAAAGTAACAACAACACAATGATTCTTATTATCAGGTGATCATACACTAAAGAAAACATACTTATTATTATTATAATCCATTTCTGCCAATAGATCCCACTAATTGTTACACATTATTTTGAACACAATTTACTCATCAAACATAAAAGTTTTCTCTCCTCTTACTTTGCTTCTGCTTTGTGAGACTCACGACACCTACATTGTGTCTCTCTCACTGTCCCTGATGGCTTATACTATAAACTTTACATTGAGATGACATGTGCAAAAAAAAACCCAACGCTTTTATGGGTCTTTTTTTTGACAAATATTAAACGGCAGACAAGATCACTATGAACTGAACATGTCTGCCATTTTACAGTTTTTACAGGCATATTACATTAACGTTTTCTTTTGCTTTGCTTTTCTAGTTCATCATAGTTTTGGTCAGGGGTTAAGTAATGGATGCAATGAATGAGAGTCTGTAATAAGGCAATTGTGTGTGTGTGTGTGTGTGTGTGTGTGTGTGTGTGTGTGTGTGTGTGTGTGTGTGTGTGTTTGTGTGCTTGCGTGCATCTGTGTTTGTGTGTGAGAGGGGTTGGAGGTTTACGACTGTACGTTTGACCTTCCCTACTTCCTGCACCACCATCACATGACCCTCATGACTGTGATGATGTCTTAACTGTAGCAGTGATGTCATATTGATGGCGGTGATGTCACGGTATGCAGGTCATCTCTCTCTCTGTAGTTGGTGGATTGTGCTGTTTCTAATCCCTCATCTCTCTCTGCTCTCTTATGTCTCCCTCCTTCCCTTCCTCTCTCTTTCCCCCCTCTTTTCTATCTGTCTTTGTGTCCTTCTCTTCCTCCCTTTCCTCCCGTTTTACCCTCTCTCTTCCCTCTGTATCTTTAACCCTCCCCACCTCCCTTTCCCCCCTCCCCTCTGTGTCTTGTTTTCCCTCCATCAGGTGTCCCAATGACTATAGGGGGGACCGCTGTGAAAACTCCGTCATGGCCGATTTCTACAGTATGTCCATTTGCTCTTGTCTGTCTCCTTCTCACTGAGATGCTGCATGCTACATCGGAGGGGTTGGATGGAGGGAGCGCTCTGTGTATGTGTGTGTGTGTGTGTGTTTGCAAACCTGCTTTTGTGTTCCATATAAGTTAACGTGTGTGTGTGTGAATGTGAGTTTGCATGCCTCTGTGTCCACCCCTTCCTCTCCCTGTCTCCCCTGGTTCCTCCGTGGTGCTCCTCTGGTCACCAGAAACAAACAATCGACATATTTTATAAGCACATTAATAAGCTCACAGCAGCACACTACATACTGGATACTTGACATAGAGAGCTGCTAAAAAAAAGGTAACACTTTATAATAACCATCATTTATAAATGAGGAATTTATAGTTAATTAAACTTAGTTAATCGTTATTTTAACAAACAATGAAATGATAATTGATAATGTTTACTAATTATAAGTAATGCTATAAATTCAGGGTTTTTTTTTACATTATTTTCTGTAATATCAAATAATTAGTTTATGAATTATATATTGTATCATAGCTGATAGGAGACGATAACAAACCAATTATTAACCATTAACAAAGTGCTACAAATCACTGTCTAGGTACTGTTTATAGATGTTTTACAAAGTATTTAGTAACCATTTAACAAGGTATTATAATCATCAGTTGCAACTCTAAAATTGCCATCCAAATAATGTTTATAGATGGTTTACAAACCAATTATTAACCATTTATAAAGTGTTAACTATCTATCTAAATAATGTTTAAAGACACTTCACAAAGTATTTATTAACCATTGTCTATAAAATGTCAGAAAGTGGTGAAAAATGTCAATCAGTGTTTCCCAAAGCCCAAGATGACGTCCTCAAATGTCTTGTTTTTTTTACAGCTCAAAAATATTTAGGTAATTGTCATAGACGAGTAAAGAAACCAGAAAATATTCAACTTTTTTTCTTTAAAAATGACTCAAACCAATTAATCAATTATCAAAATAGTTGCCGATTGATTTAATAGCTGACAACTAATCGATTAATTGATTAGTTGTTGCAGCCCTATATTGATAAAGTCATGAGCATTATAATGTATTATAATCATCAGTCGCAACTTTATATTCATCGAAATAATGTTTATAAACAGTTTAAAAACCATTTATTAACCATTAGCAGTTAACTATCTAAATATTGTTTAAAGACACTTTCCAAAGTATTTATTAACCACAACTTTTTAAATGCCATCCAAAAATGTTTATAGATGCTATGAAAAGTATTTATTAACCATTAACAAGGTATTATCATCATCAGTTGCAATTTTATAACAGCCATCCAAATAATGTTTATAGATGGTTTACAAACCAATTATTAACCATTTACAAGTCATTTCGTAATCATTAACATTATTAATTATAATTTCATGGTTTGTTAACAGTAAACTATCTATTAACTACATTTTAATTAACTATCAATATACCATTTATAAATGATGGTTATTTTAAAGCGTTACCAAAAAAGCCCCAGAATTGACAACTCAACACTAAGTACCACATCTTTACGTTGTGTCTACTCTTACATTTTAAATACTCTGTATTGTTAAGCTGTAAATGGCACACAAAATACTTCTGTTGCAGCTTGATCCAGAGAACTGCACAAAACGAAACAGAGGAGACAGAGAATTAACACAATGAGAAACACAGGAGGTTGGAGTTATTTGTTTTTATTGAAACATTTTGTCACTTTTCTTTGTCGATGGTTCATCGGTGCTGTTTAGAATTTTAGCAGTAAAAAAAAAGAAGAAAAAAAAAAGACGATCGAGGCTAAACTATGTGGTTATAAACTAGTAATACAGGGTTGAATGTTCTCACTCTATGCTGTGGCTCTCTTTTAAACAAAGAGGAAAATCTGTCATTGATTTTACTTTTTGGAGTAGGAGCACGACTGACAAATAAAGGCTTTAGACGGAGAACAATGTAAGTCCTTCTGACATTGCCAGTCATTACTAGAAGCTACAGTCTGTCCAAAATCCAAATAATTTGGCAAGTGAATGAGATTTAGAGTTAGAATATGTTCAGTCTTAATGTAATGAGATTTGAAAACATCACTCATGGTTATATCTATCTGAGATACCCTGTGTGATATTGATTTTCATATAAACAGAGTTTCTTATTTTCATGTCTGTGGAATCTGTCCTGAACTAAGACGTTAGGATTAAAGTTCAGGTGTTTTGAAGTGGAGTTGTACGAGGTACTTATCCATAGTCAGTGTATTAGCTACAGTAGATGACGGTTGGCACGCCCCCAGTTCGGAGAAAACAAACAGGAGTTACCGCACAGAAGCAAAGCAATGTACTGCTGTAGACGGGGCCGGCATCAAAACATATTTAGCCCCCTAAAAGAAAGGCTCACCTAAAAAAAATCAATATCAGTTTAAGAGTACGCTATATTTAGAATATTTTCACCGCTTTGCCTTGCCATCAGAGAGCCTTTTCCAACAGGGAACTGAAGCCGTTATATCCATCTATACTCTCGCCAAAGCCACCAAACTCTAAAAATAGAAATAACTGTAATTTTACCTCACAGAACACAGGGGTTGCTGGTCTACCGCTGCCTTGATCGGTTAGTTTGTTAGTGCTATTATGTTACTTTGGTGAATTTGAACTAACTAAAGTCACATAATAACACAAACAAACCGTGTTCTGTTAGGTAATATTACTGGGCTTTTTTTCAATGGAGTCTGTTTTTTGGCGAGAGCATAGATAACTGCTTCAGTTCCCCGTCAGAAACATGGACTGTATAGCTGTCTGACAGCAAGGTAAACCGGCATAATATTCTAAATATAGCATACACTTAAACTGATATGGATTTTTTTAGGCAAGCATTTCTTTTAGGTGTCTATAATACGATCTGCTGCCGGCCCCGTCCACAGCAGTACATGGCTTTGCTTCCATGCGGTAATTTTCTCCAAACTGAGGCATTCTGACCGTCATCTACTGTAGGTAATACACTGACTATACCTCATACGACCCCACTTCAGAACCCCTGAACTATCCCTTTAAACCCACAGTTATGAATGTTGTTTTCACTCTTAGCATCCATGGATCATCTGATAAAATCTGTCATTATGGCATGTGGCTAAATGCTGCTTGAAATGTCCTAGTGTGGACTTCTAATATGTTCAAAATGTTTTGCTTCTCATCAAAGTGTAATTTAATTAAAGGAATAGTTTATTTTTTGTGAAATGCCCTTTTTCCCTTCCGTTAGTGTGTTGTATATGAAACAACAGCCAGGAAAGATTTGGCTTAGATTGGCATAAAGACTGGAAACAGGGAAACGGCTCGCAAGGCTCCCTCTGCCAGTAACAAAATCCACAAAATCCAGCAACCAGCTAAAGCTCACTGATTAAAGCTGCAGTCAGTAACTTTTAGCAAATGTGATACGGAATATGGACACTATATCCTGACACTAGTGCATAAGACAGGTAATCTGAAAAAATCCTGTTCCTCTGTGTCCTCCTAGTGCTCTTAATGGCATTTGCCAGATTTCAACGTGCCCGAACAGAAACAACCAATCAGAGCCGAGGAGTCTCTCAAGCAGCTGTCAATCACTGCTCGCAAAACTCACAAACTCCGATCAAACTGTCAAACTAGGCAGCGCTGATCAGATATGAATCAATATTCTGTCACTGTAATGTATATTTCTCGCCTCAAATGTCTTCAGAAACATATTTTAGTGTACCGTTTAGCTGTAAAATGAGAAAGTTTGTGACCCTGGCCGTCATGTTGAAAACAGGGTCACTACATTACAAGATGTTTCTGAAAACATTTGAGGAGAGAAATAGGCATTATAGTAACAGAATATTAATTCATATTTGATCAGCGCTACCTAGTTTGACCGTTTGATCAGAGTTTTTGAGTTTTGCGAGCAGTGATTGACAGCTGCTGTAGAGACTGCTCAGCTCTGATTGGTTGTTTATGTCCGGCCGCAGTGCAAACTTGCAAATGCCATTAGCAGCACTAGGAGGACACAGAGGACCAAGATTATTTTTTTTTTACAGATTATCTGTCTCATGCACTACTATCAGGATGTAGTGACTGCTTTATGAAAATAACTTTTCATCATATTTACTCAAAGTTATGGACTGCAGCTTTAACACATTATATTATGTCAAGGTGTAAAAAATACAACCTGTGGTTTTACAGGAGGGGGTTATGTGCCAAACTATTTTTTGGCTGGGAGCAGTGACTTCCCGTATTGTTGATAGCCTGAGGTTACTTGGTGTCGTACCAGTGATGCTGATGGGCAGATGTTTTTTGTTTAATCTTACGACAGAGCCAGACTAGCTTTGTCCCCCTGCTTCCAGTCTTTATGCTAGGCTAAGCTAACAGTATCCTGGCTCTAGCTTCATATTTACTGTATAGACACAAGAGTAGTATCAATTTTCTCATCTCAATCTCAGCAAGAATACGCAGAATTCCAAAAATGTCTAACTATTCCTTTAAATCATAGGGATGCTAATGGGGCATGTTTTGTCACTCTCCTGTGATTGCATGGGCAGTGACACTGAAACACATACAGTCGGTATTGGTACAATCAGATGGTAAAACAGCTTAAAGCTGCAGTGGGTAGAATTGGAGCAAATATAATTTTAAAAAGTTGTTTTATAAAACAGTCACTATATCCTGACAGTAGTGCATGAGACAGGTAATCTGAAAAAAATCCTGTGCCTCTGTGTCCTCCGGTGCTCCTAATCAGCATCTGCAGGATTTCACAGACCGGAAGAAAACAACCAATCAAAATCGAGCTGGAGCAGCTGTCAATGACTCGCGAGCTCCGATCAAACGGTCAAACTAGGCAGCGCTGATCAAATATGAATCAATATTCTGTTACTGTAATGCCTATTTCTCATTTTAAATGTTTTCAGAAATATCTTGTAGTGTACTGTTTAGCTGTAAAATGAATAAAAACAGAATATTAATTAATATTTGATCAGCACTGGCTAGTTTGACCGTTTGATCGGAGTTTGCGAGTGATTGACAGCTGCCTCCGTTGACTTAACAGCCAATAGGAATGCTCTCTCTCTGAAATGACCTGTGATTGGCCAAAGTCTCCCGTCACGGGCTAGATTTTTTAAAGCCTGAAAACAGAGCCATGAGGAGGTGCAGAAGTCTAGTTATCTCTCAGAACACTTGAATTACAATATGCTGAAAGGTTATTATGGATTTTTGTCCAATGATGCCAAAAACATTCTGCCTACTGCAGGTTTAACCAGAGATCCCAGGACATGTGCATAAAAATGTTCAATGACTCCTGTAGGTTTGGCTTTGCTACTTTCATACAGATCAGCTGTGTCATGCTGCTGTTACTGGCCCAGCAATCACAGGGAGATAAATCTGAGGGATAAAAATGTTCTTGTTTCCAGGGTTTAAACACTGTTGCTCCATGCCATGTTGTCTCGCTTTGCTGTTTGTCTGTCGTTGGAAGTTTCCACACTGAATAACGTCTAATTTAAACCAAGACCAGGTTTTACATCATAAGATATCATACTATATGTTACGTCTGCTTATTTTGACCCCGTCATCAAGCTCTTGTCTACATTGCTGAAATCTGTCTGTGTGCTTTTTATTTTGCATCGTGGCGCTCCCTCAGTCAGTCGAAGCAACACCTTCTGCTGTTTTGAACTGTCAAAATGTAGGGTAGTTAAGGTCAGGGTGCACAGAAGATTGTATCGTGTGGGTAATGCATGCAAAGCCATGGAAATTGGGAACGGCGAGATGATTTCTCTGTAAATCACATGAAAGGTTATAATAGCTGTACGCAGCAGTAGCGGGACAAAGTGCTATACAAGAGGTATGCTGTAATCAATACAGAGGCACACAATTGCCATTAGTCAAACGAGTTACAGCGCCCACCCCCATTCGCTGTGCCAGCCTCATCGACTGTACTGTGTTTTTTATGTTGGAGAGTAACTCACTGCTTTTTACCTTTTGTTTCTTTTTCTTTCGTCTTGTTATTTTTTCTTTTTCTTTTGTATTTCTGTCTGTTGTTTACTCCAGAAATGAGGTCTAGTAAATATAGCAGTAAGTGATGTGGCTTCTTGTCTTGCTGTCTTTTGTCCGTCTGTCTCTGCATGCTTTTTCCTGCCTGTTGGCTTCTCTTTCCTTCTTGCCTTTGGTTCATTTTCTCCCTTTTGATTTCAGTTTGGTTCTTTTCATTTCTCGGGGGTCACAGAGCTGAGGCTGTCTGAGTTGTCTGTCTGTTACTGGACGGTACACGTGTCAATCACCATGATTGACAGCACTAATTAACATATATCCTGGTCCAGCGTACACAGGAAATAATATATCTGCTCCAAAGTGGACGTTACACCTGACCCTATCTGTCTCTCTCCTTTTTACCACGACAACTTTCTGCGCTGGCAGAGCTTCTCAGAATTGAATTTATGGGTATGGAACATTATTATTCATTTTGCTGTGCTTAAAGGGTTTGCCAAGATCCTCTCACAGTCACACATTATTGTGCCATCTTCTTTCTAAAACCAACAACTGGGTCTCCCTCAACCTGTCCCTCTTTTTCTCCTGCCCACTAACCTGCTTTTACTGTAAAGACACGTAACCTCCCTCCTCTGCATGCACTCTCTTCTTACAGTCTTGGAGAAGCAGACATTAGAGAATTTAACTGGGAACGATACATTAATGGAAGAAAGTGCAGAGGTGAATTAAAACACAATGTGCACGGCCTGTTACAAATCAAAGTTTTGGTTACCTGGACACCATAGAAGAGCAAAAAGCTACCGTCTTTGTCCAAAAATCAGACACTGTTTCACATCATCGATAAATACAAGTATCTGGCCCGTCCTCTGGGCTTTGGCAGCGTGCACATTGGCTTCAGCAGCCTGTCGAATAAAAACATGCAAGCTGCGAGTATTTCTGCGAAGCGTTGCCAAAAGCGAGCAAAAGGCCTGACCACATAGTCTGTCCTTATTATTCTGCCCTTGATTGACTCAGTGTCAGAGTCAAGAGCTCGCCTGTCCTAAATCACGATCGCTGTTTGGCTCCGCTGCGCCGGCGAGCTCGCCTTCCCATTTCCCTTCGCCTCTCTGTATCAGTACCCTGTGACACGCACACAATGCCGGGCCGAGGCTCTCGTAGGCTTGTCAATCCCTACAGAGGCCCTTTATTTAGACTCCCCCCCCCCCACCCCACCCCTTCCCCCTTCCCCTTCCTCACCCCCCTTCCCTCCTCTTCAGTGGCGTGTCTAGAGCTTTTTGAGGGAGCGGAGACGGGGAAAGGTGAGGTGATGAATTAGGTAAAGGGGACAGTTTTTGATTCACTTGTCCCTGTTTCAAGCTGATCTCAGAAATACAATAAAATCAACAAATTCAGCTTTCTGGTGTATTTTCATCCATAAGAACCACAGCTAATAAATTGACAGATTGATGGATTCGATGTTAGGTGTCACTAGGGATGCACCTTTTTCGGTAGATATAGATATAAAGTAATGGAATTGTTATTTATTATTAAAATAATAAATTGTACACCAGAAACTTGGTAAAAAAAATCAGTAAAATTGACAGGAATTATAATTCAAGTGTAAACCTTTTTAATGCAGCAACAAATTGGTCAAAACTTACACAGGAATTCAAATTCCAGTATATAATGTATATAGTATATAAACATAGAATTGAATTGAATAGATCGGCTCCATTGTCACCAATACCCGATCCAGCTATTTGAGTCATCGGTGCATCCCTGGGTGTCACTGTGTTCAGCAGACGACCTCAGTTTTAGTCCAAAGTGAGAAGAAACTAACAAAAATGTGTGTATCAGAAGGTTTATACGACATTGAAAAACAGTGATTTATCTTCAGGGACTTTAATTCGGCCGTGACTAACAATCCAAGGGCCTCTATAATCCTGTTTTAGCTGATAAGGGGACAAAGTCAGGTCAGTCTGTTGGTTCTGGGGACTACTTCCTCCCTGGGCCTTTCTCCTGGACACGCCCCTCCTCTCCCTCTGTCTACATGTTTCCTCCTGCTCCTCCTTCCCCACCACTTAAACCTTTTCTCCTTTTATTCCCTCCCTCCTCCCCTCATGTTCCGTTCTGTTTGTTGCTCCCTCTGTCATTGTGTCGTTGCGCTTTCCGTTCTGACACAGAGTGTTACACCACAGCAGGCCCACAAATCTGAATTAACCTTAGATGCACCAGGATGGTGAAGAAGTATTCACACGGCATCACCACAAATAAACCTGTTAGAACTTAATGAGCTTAATGCAGTGTCAGTGTAATGTGATCCAAATCTGTCTAGAGATGTTCCCAAATGCAAGTTCTCACTATGACACTACCAACTCGATCCTGTCACCAGAAAAACACTTCGTAGACATCCTACAAATCTCTTAGAAGTGTTGTCTGGAGAATTGTTAGTGAGCAAATAGTAAAATGTAGAATAAAATAAACAATTTTGGCCACTTGAAAATTATTTCTTTGTAAAATTATAGGTCAATTCAATAGCTTCATATGGAAAAGGGAAATGTCTTTTATGGTAGCTTATTTCTACGTGTTTTTCAAGCAAAAACAAAAAACTATGGTCACATTTTTGCAAGTAAAACAACAACGTAGTTAAAGGTCAAGGACAGGAAACTGAAACAACTTTGATTGAAATTGGGATTGGGTTTAGATTGCTAAAATATTGTTTATAAAGTCCTGCAGTGGTTTCACCTTGCTGCAGTGATGTACAAGTGTACTCCAGCAACTCGTGACATCACTAGCCGTGTTTCCATTCACACATTTATATGCACATTTTTAAGTATCACTTTAGAAAAGTTGTAAAGAAATATCAAAATTTGATAAAACTTCCTCAATTGTGAAAAAAGTTTTTACACTCGCTTGAGGTAGTTTTTGCCTTTGTGGAAAAAGAGTTGTGCTAAACGCTTTTGCCAAATAAATTGGGAACGCTTTTGCCAAATAAATTCTGTCGTAGCTAACATTTTAACTCACATGACTGATCAGCTGTTTCCGCTGTCTGCGTCTTCTCGGATATTCCCATAACGTACAAATTCGTCTCTAGACTGCATGAAACATGGCCAATACTAGCTGACATGAAAGAACAATTAAAACTTGCCCAAAATTCCTGAAGACCTCTCTCCATTGTTTCTCTCATAAGTGGTTTGAGATGGTTAGATATACTGTAGATTATCTTTAGCCGAGTTTATTCACTTCAAACAAGTTGATGGAAACGTGCCTAATTCACATTTCTTTTTTTGCGACATTTCAAAAGTTTGCTTAAAATTTGCTTGACAATTGAATGGAAACACAGCTACTGTAGGGTGTGCTTCCTGGTGCAACAATACACACTTCTGACCACACCCAACCACAGTTATCAGTGATGGTTGGCTGTGGTCCAAAGTAAAATAGGCTCGAAACTCTGAACCAGAGAGGGCAACAAAACACTGCGGTCTGCCTGCTGTTAAATAACTACTTTATAAAAAACAAACAAGGGTTAGGCTGCGTCCAAAATCAATCTCAATATGTTTTCAATATCGTTCAACACACTTTTGTGTGAATAAACAGTCGTATGTATCTTTTCGGACACGCTGAGCAGTAATTTCCTGAGAGCATCCTTGCCGGTTGGAGACGCGTAACCATGGTAACCCGTACCAACCTCATGTGACCAAATGTGATTTGTGAGAATCATAAAATCTGAACTAATTTAAAAACGATATTACGCCTATAGCAAAGTGGAATCTTACAAATACAGTGTAAGCGTTATTGACGTTACAGAGCTGTCCGCCATTGTCTGTTATGAACGTTGTCCTCACTATCGCATTGTCCAGCGTTGCATACTGTAATATTTCACTGGAAATAGTATGCAATTTGCTTACTATTGGTTAAGATTTCGGACCTATTTTAAAAAATCTCACATACTGTTTTAGCTTACTAAATATTAGCATGTTAGCATGGAATTTCAGACACAACCTTAGAGATTAATGATGTTTGCTTTGACAAAAACTGAAAACCTCCCTCACAGTGTGAGAAAGAAAAGCAACTTTATAAATGTCACTGTTTATACTGTAGTCTTTGTTAGCAAAAGGACCTCCAGTATGACCACCACAGGGTGACCTAACAGACTTATAGGCTTCTGTGAATAGTCAAACTTGATAGCGTACAAAAACGTTATCTGTTCCTACAAGCATAGGAACATATACAAAGTAAAATATATCCATTTCATTATTTAGATTAATTAATTCATGTCAAAGTGACATTTATATACAAACATGTTTTGCATTTTTCTTTAACTTGTATGTCAGTTATAGTTCTGGTGAGCTTTGTGAATACTAAACCTTAATACTCTCAGGCCATTGTGGTGTCAACACTTTGAACTATTTAATTTCTCCATGTGGACGACTTGTCTTTTGAGGATTCCATCCATACAGGCATGCATTCAGATCCTCTCCAGTGCCATCTGTAGCATTACATCCCCATGGCCATTGTTAATACACTTGTACAGGGACAGCAGGAAGTCTATGTCAGGATGTAGCTGTGCTTTTCATCATAATATTTATGTGCTTGTAGAATTACTCCTATGTTGTAGTAGCACTGTTTGACTGTAGTGCAGTTAAAACTGCAAAGGCATGTGACATTATAGACAGCACAGGGGATAGGATGGCAGCAGATAATAGTGAGAACAATGTTTCTGTAGTCACCATCAATGGAGTAGCGCTCATGCTGTTCGTGTGTGTGTGTCTGTGTGTGTGTGCGCGTGTTCTTCTCTGTCTTGTGATTGTCTGTCTGCAATACATGGATGTGTGCGTGTACGTGAACGTGTGTGTGTTTGTATGTGCGTGTGTTTCCGTCCACAGAAGCCGAGGAGCTCTACCAGAGGCGGGTGCTGACGATCACAGGCATCTGCGTGGCGCTGTTGGTGGTTGGCATCGTTTGTGTGGTGGCCTACTGCAAAACCAAGTATGTGTCTTTGAAGGAAACATAACTGACTCATTATTTATGAAAGGCTCCAAACCTTCAAATTAACCCACTGTAAAAAAAAAAGTAATGAGCCGCCAAAATGTACTTAAAGGGATAGTTCTGGTGTTGTGAAGTGGGGTAGTATGAGGTACTTATCCATAGTCAGTGTATTGTATGACGGTCGGCACGCCCCCAGTTTGGAGAAACAGACAGGAGTTACTGCACAGAAGCAAAGCAATGTACTACTGTGGACGGGGCCGGCAGCAAAACGTATTTTAGCGTCCTAAAAGAAAGGCTCACCTAAAAAGTCAATATCAGTTTAAGTGTACGCTATATTTAAATATTTTCACAGCTTTACCTTGCCGTCAGACAGCCCTTTCTGACGGGGAACTGAATCCGTTTTATCCATCTATGCTCACAACAAAGCCACCAGACTCCATTGAAAAAAAACATAATAATACGTCATTTTACCTCACAGAACACAGGGGTTGCTGTTCTACCGCTGCCTCAAACGGTTAGTTTGTTTGTATTATTGTGTGACTGTGTGACTGTGGTAAATCCGAACTAACCAAAGTCACGTAATAGCACAAACAAACTAACCGATCGAGGCAGCGATAGACCAGCAACCCCTGTGTTCTGCAAGGTAAAATTAGTGTCCGGTTGCTTTGGCGAAAGCATAGATAACTGCTTCGATTCCCCCTTCGAAAACATAGACTGTAAAGCTGTCTGGCAGCAAGGTAAACCGGCGAAAATATTCTACATATAGCGTACACATAAACTGATATGGATTTTTTTAGGTGAGCCTTTCTTTTAGGTGGCTAAAATACGTTTTGCTGCCGGGCCTGTCCACAGCAGTACATTGTTTTGCTTCCGTGTGGTAACTCCTGTCTGTTTCTCCAAACTGGGGGCGGCCCACCGTCATCTACTATAGGTAATACACTGACTACGGATAAGTACTTCATACAACCCCACTTCAAAACACCCAAACTATCCCCTCAAGTAAAGTACTTGTGTAAGTGTACTTATGGTGCTTTCAAATGAAACTCGTGAACTCGTGTTTACAACATGGGAAGTCGTGTACACGATATGCTTAACGTTCAAGTGGTTAAGTTGTGAGAATATCACTGCCAAGCAACGGCAATATTAACGTTACTGTCGGCGTCTAGAAGCCACAGAGGCTAATAATTTAGCAAGCTAGCAAGTGGGTACCATAATGCACTAAATTCTAAGGCATAATGACAGAGGAAAAAGATGAGGCCGTTGGGAATATCTACATTTTCCTCAGATAAATTATAAAATTATGAAGTGAAACAATATACGACTAAAATTACAATATATTCATTTATAATGTACCAAAAGATTTACTTCAATGGCTTCTGACATTTCTGACAACGTCAACAAACACGTCACAACTCGTGAACTCGGAGCTTTCAGAAACTTTCCAGTTACGAGGTCGTAAATACCACAAGAAGGAGGCGTTCATATGGACTCTTCTGGTGGACATGGTAAACATGACCCCATTTGAAGGCACCACTAGTTACTTTCTACCATTACTGTAAAGTGAATAATTCACTACGCCACATTCTATTAGCAAAAAGCTAATTATTTGTTTGTTTGTTTGTTTGTTTGTTGGTGAGTTTGTCATGTTGGAAGCTTATCTAAAAGAGAAAATCGTCCATTCTAAAACTGCATAATACCCAATCACATCAAGTTGATCAAGAGCCTTCATTTATTAATTAATCCTAGCTGCTCTTTATGGTATTTTTTTCATAATCTGGAATTTTTATGGACCTCCAATCCTGAGCATTTTACACTAAATACAACAGAAGAATAAGCTTTAATTCATTGGTGGTCAAAAGTTGTGAGACAGTGCTGCCGTACATTGATAATACTGCTGTAACCATAAAACGATCATGTGATTCTGAAGTGCTAAGAAGTAATGGAAGCTCACTTATTGTTCCTTCATCACCACTGATCCAGGAAGCAGAGGAAGAAGATGCACAATCACCTACACCAGAACCAGAATCAGTGTGTGGAGCAGCCCAACCTCACGCTGCCCAACGGACCCAACCACCCTGGGCCCGGTCACGAGGAGATCCCCATGGTTGATGTGAGTCCAAACAGTAGAAACACACAGCGGAGGCAAGTACAGGTGATCCTGAGGTCACGTTTAACTGACAGGCTGGAAGTACAGTCACCGAGTCCTGACGACCCAAAAAAAACACAACAGCTCATTCCTGACAGGGTCAGGATTTTCTCAGAGGCAGAAAATAATAAAATAAACAAAAATACAACAATATTAACTGATTAGATTGAATGTCAAGATGAAGAAAAGTTACTAACTTCATAGATGGATAGGTTGAGACATTTTTGGCATCTGTGACTTCGTTTTAGCTTCTGGTAGCCAACAATAACAATAATACGGTACAACAAAGCAATACATTTACAGTTATCTATTAGCTACCTATCAGGATGCATAGAAGTCACATTTTGTAATCTCCAGGCTGACTTTGCTTTCTTAGTGCTGCTGAAATAAAGCCGTATATGTCAGTGCTTTTAATTAAATATAACTGTCCTATAAATGGGAATTTGGTGTCAACATTTTCAGAAAACCCTCAGATATTCATTACAGAGGACCTATTACACTCATTTTCAGGTGCATACTTGTATTTTGGGTTTCTACTAGAACATGTTTACATGCTTTAATGTTCAAAAAAACGCTTTATTTTTCCACCCAGTCTGCTCTGATTGGACAGCTGGCCCACTCTGTTGTGATTGGTCAACTGAACCAAACCTTTCAAACTCCGCTTTAACTAGCTTTGTTTGAGGGCGTGCAAAACAAGCCGCCAGGCAGGTGTACATGTGTTACTTGGTGACATCACCACATTACGGAAGATAAGGCGGGACAAGCGAGGCAGTTCAGGAGCAGTGTTTCTGTGGGCGAGAGTAACTCCCTTTGGTGTGGACTTTGGGCTTTGTAAATTTGCAGATCTTTTACATGCACAAAAAACAATATAATACACTAAAGGAAAAAGCACAAAAACACAATAGGTCCTCTTTAATGCCAAAGGAGGGACACAAGAAGAAGAAAACACTAGAACTGGATGTCAGCTTCACCTGAGCAAACTGCAAAGGAAGCCCACAGAGCCTCGGCCGGTTCACAACTCCTCAGATGGAGTCACTGGTAGATTTGATTTAGCTTTAGCACTTAGATTTAACTCCACCAAGGAGGTTCTTTTAGTCTTCAGAGCAGTTTTGCCTCCTTTTGCCTTTGTGTAAATAAAACTCTGATCCATTGACAACACAGGGAAATACTGTATAGTGGCACAGAGCTGACAGGCGTTAAAGAGCAGGCAGAAACTCCTATCATTATTTGGAAACAAAAGTAACAAGTATTAAAATGATTCAAGTACTGTATGTGTGTGTGTGTGTGTGTGTGTGTGTATATTGCAGTACATCCCCAAAAGCGTCCCAACGACGGAGCGTGTGATCAGCCACGGCACTGAGGGTGCAGGCAGCCGAATGTCGACCCGCTCCCACCACTCTACCACTGCCTCACATGCTTCCAGGTAGACCTACCACACACACCTCCAAGTGTATACACAAGCAAAGATAGGAACTTCTATACTCCTAATTCTTCTTCTTACAGTTTCAGTTATTAACAGTTTTCATAGTGATTATTTCTTTTGTAGAAAGTAGCTGCAATGATAGCTGTTGGTAGTGAGTCTGTGGATCATTCAAAGTAACAGGAACATTGTTTATGGGAAAAAAAAATGTTTGTATTGTGGTGGCAGCAGAAACCTCAGAGACAACTTTCTTGGACAGTGAAAACCAATACATCAGACCGGCAGATACGGCTACTTTGCAAAAAGTCAAGGCTGCGCTCCCTCTTGGGAGAAAGCAAACCAAAGATCTCATAGACTTCAATGCAATTTGACGTATGTTTAGATTATAATTTTTAAAGTTCGTATGCATTCATCTCTTGTTAAACAAACGTTTGTTTTATAAACATGTCTAATAATTAGTTTGCGACCTTGCCTGAACCTGAGCGTTCGCGATACCTTAATAAATTAAGGTTGATCGCCGTCATGTCACTTCAGTCTTCCTCCGTCCAACACAGTGGCCGGATATTGCTTATCCAGACTTCTATACATATTTGATTGAATCCCGTTAGGCTAAGTGTTGTCTGTTAATAACCAGCAAGTTAACAGTCAACTGATTTATCTATAGGCTGAGATTTAGTTGGAGACGACAGTCTGATGCTTCTATAACGTTAATGTATGACTGTATTACTGCAGCAACCTCACACTCAAGCTAACGTTAGCTAACCATGTTAGTCATTGTCACCATCATCATTTAGCCGTTAACCACACTGACAGTGATTATTAACATATTTTATGTGCCTCAAATCTCAGTGTGAAAGCCTCGGTTAACCCGCTAAACAACAGCTTTTTGTAATTTTCTCTCCTGTGACGACGAGTTTCTTTCCCCCAAAAGGAAGCGCAGCCTCGGAGATGACGCAACGCTGGTCTGGTCTATAGCTTGGAGCCATAAAGCCCCTCTATTATGTCTTTTTTAGGACATGACTGGGGAACAAATCAGAGATCAGCGTTTTGGGATTTATTGTTAGTGCAACCAACTACACAGCAACTCTTATGCATAGCGTTATTACTATTACCGGTTTGTTTAAAGTAGAAGTTTGGAGACATGTTTCAACTTCTTCTCTTTACTCTGTTACCGTCAACGAGGGACACAGGATTGTTTCCCCCCAAAAGGGGGCGTGGTCACGAGAGCCTGCTCTGGATGACATATTGCCGGTCTGATGTATGCTACCTGCATGGGTAGAAACCACAAGGAAGAAAAGAAAATGTGATTTGGGTGAACCCAACCTTTAACAGCTTTTTGGCAGTGTAGTTCAACTTGTTCTGAAAAGTTTATCCCACAAATACCACAACAATATCAAGAGGAGAAAAATCACAGCGACTTGCACTTGAAACTCACACGAGTAGCAGATTTGTCATTATATGAAATATAACATTATAAAGCTGATTTATGAAAAGTTTTACCACTGGAAGGCAGAACATTGACTCTACAGACTCATTGCAGTGAGCTTTGACATACTGTATCAATTCATGGTTAACATGTGAGCCAAAAGACTCGCCCAATTCTACTTAACACATGCAGCACACACAGAGCAACATAAGCATCCCAAGTCTGATACTGATTGGCATTCAGCCTCTCGTTTGGTCCTCTGACTCCTGAGAAACACATGTGTGACTTTGGCTTATTGATGCTCCGCTGTCATCACCAGACACTTGTTTACTTTCTCTTTCATGCTGGACAGTTAGTGTACAATCAGATTGTGTAGAGTTGCACAGTTGGCTGTTGATTATCAATAGGATCGGACAGTTTGATATGAACAATTTTTGCTGTATTGCTGTAACAATAGACATATGAACAATTTTTGCTGTATAGTCTCTTTACCCAGCATTCCTTCATCCTCTGTATCCTCCTGGCTCCTCGGTTCTGTTATAACCTTTTTAAACTTGTTCTGCTGACACCCACACCTGCAGACACGAGGAGCAGACGTGGAGCATGGAGCGAACAGAGAGTATGAACTCAGACTGCCAGTCAGGCGGGCTGTCAAGCTCTGTGGGAACCAGTAAGTGCAGCAGCCCGGCGTGCATGGCGAGGAGGGCCGCCCACTGGGGCTGCACGGACATGTCCGGACCGGGAATGCAGTACGGGGATTCCTACGACTCTCTAAGAGACTCGCCTCACAGTGACAGGTAGGGAAGGTTATAATGTGTGTGTGTGTGTGTGTGTGTGGTGGTGTTGGTGGTGGGTCTTTATGACTCTACAACACTTTTACTTTATTTTACCTTCTATCACACCAGCCTCTTTACTCTTTGGCGGTCCCAAGTGGCAGTTAATGGTTATGATTTTTTCAATGTCCAGGTCTACATCACCCAGATACAGTATATTGTAATGTGAATATATAAACCAGTGCTTTAGTGGTAGTGAAGGTAATGAAATAATTTAACCACGTTGACATTATTTTTACCAATTACCAGTTAAAGAGGACCTCTTATGCTTATTTTCAGGTGCAACCTTGTCTTTTGGGTTTCTACTAGAACATGTTTACATGATTTAATGTTCAAAAAACACTTTATTTCTCTCTTACCGGCTGTGCTGCAGCACCTCTTCACCCTCTGTCTGAAACGCTCTGTTTGAGACCTAAAAAGCCCAGTCTGCTCTGATTGGTCAGCTGTCCCACTCTGTTGTGATTGGTCAACATAACAAAGTCTTCGGACTCTGCTCCAGCTCCGCTCTAACTAGCTTTGTTTGAGGGTGTGCCAAACTAGGCAGGTATCATGCAAATATGTTACTCTGTGACATCACCACGTTAGGGAAGAAAAGGCGGGACTTCAAGCGAGGCGTTTCAGGCAGTTCAGGAGCAGTGTTTCTGTGGGGGAGAGTAACTCCCTTTGGTGCTGACTTCGGGCTTTGTAACTTTGTAGACCTTTAACATGCACAAAGAATATATACTGTATGAAACACACTTAAGGAAAGGGGAAAAAGCATAATAGGTCCTCTTTAATGGTTTCCTACACGTCCCAGAATGCCCTCTGACTAATAAACAGACTTACCATTCCTTTATTTAGTTATGTTTGTATTACCTGTTTGCACTATACTAGTACAGTTTCTTAATATTGAACATGAATATTCTGTAATTGTTTTCACATTAATTAACTAAAGGAATGTGTCAAAAAGCATAATAAGTTAGGAGGAATTTTACATGACTTCATGTAAAAAGTGACTTGTCCGTACAACATAAAACCAGTCGTGATCTGCTTTGTGTCTTCCTCATGTTCTTCTTATATCATTGCAAACTTATAAGTGTAGGGCTGGGTGATAATTCACTATGATAATTTATCGTCTTTCAATGGAATCGTATTGTGATGAAATCATATATCGAGATATCGCGATACACAATTGTGTCGTCTAAATTGTTAATAAGCACATACTAACTCAAATTTCTCAGAAAACCTGAACTCAGTTAAATCAAACTATTGTCTTAATCGGATTACTCTGTGTTTGTGTGCATGCGTGTAAGCATTGTCAGTTTATAGCCGGACATATTTATAAATTTTTTTGTCTATAATTTCACTTGAAACTGTTATGTTCATTTTGCATTAAAGTTCCTAATTAAATGAAAAAATACACGGTACTTTTCATTTGTCAAGTATTTAATTCACACAGGTGTATATTTACTATTATTTATTGTATTGCTATATCGTGATATCGTTGTCGAGATATGAAATGATCTATATCGTAACGGAACATTTTGGCCATATCGCCCAGCCCTAGATAAGCGTGGATCATTTAGGTTGCTAAATTGACTCAATGTTTCAGAATTTGGGATCTCTTCAGTGCATTACCAACTAAACTCACTGAGGTGCAGCAGTCGTACGCTCTTTGCGAAGGCACATGTACAGTAATGTTTTTCATCTTCTTGAGACGGACTGTGTGGATGGCGAGGTGGCTCAGCAGTTAACACTGTCGTTTCACGGCAGAAAGGTCCTGCGTGCGAGCCGGAGCCAGCTGGCTGCAGTGAGTGTTTCTGTGTGGAGTTTCTATATTCTTCCTCCCACAGTCCAAAGCCTTGCAGGTCAGGTGGACTGGAAACATTAAATTGCCCGCAGGTGTGAATGTTGTTGTCTGTCTGTGTGTGTTAGGCCTGTGATTGACTGGCGACCTGTCCAGGGTGTCCCCCTCCTCTTGCCCAGTGCATGCTGGGCAGGCTCCAACCCCCCGGCCCTGAAGAGGACAAGTGGTTTAGAAAACAGATGGATGGGACTCATTGACAGACTGGCTGATACTGACTATTACAAACTGTAGCCAAATGTGAGCTAGTTTCAGTGGACTTTGTGTTCAAGATGTGATTCAGACACCGCAATAATCTGCTGTTGTCTTTCCTGTCCAGGTATGTGTCGGCGCTGACCACGCCAGCGCGCCTGTCTCCAGTGGAGTTTCACTACCCCCCGTTGCCGCCCCAGGTGCCCACCTTCCAGATCACCTCGCCCAACACAGGCCACGCCCTCTCCCTGCCCCCCGCCGCTGCCGCCTACCACAGAGAGGACGACCAGCCGCTGCTACGATGCCCCGATGTACGTAGGCAAATATAGTACACGCGTTACAATCACACCGTGGTGGTGACTACATGGCATCAGTTAACGAATAGGGCTGGTTATGTTCTATATTTTTCATTGTAAACAAATCCCATGAAAAGACCTAAAACAGTAATCCTATCTGTCTTTGTTGAGGGACTATTTTCAGCCGCGGAATAATACATTTAGTGCTCTTGAGAGTATTCTCAGCAGCAGGGCGGTGCATGTGGGATCATCTCAAAATAAATAAACTACAGTTTGTGTGTTCATGGTTTTTAATAGTTTTTGAACAATATTGGAGTTCTGCGGCACAGAGGAATAGCCTACTGTATATCAGTTTAGATAGACATACTTGTTAGTAGGATGAGTTAATTGTTGGTTTAGCTTTTTTTTCACAATAAGAAAAATATAGCATATAACCAGACTTATCCTTTGACCTGATGGTTCAAATCCCTCTGTTGGCATCCACCCTGCTGAAGTTCCTTTGAGCAAACCACTGACAAACATTCATATTTAAAGGGTGGGTGCATTATTTAGTTTTTTTTTTCCTTTTTTTATATCATTCTGTAGCTTCCCAGTGGTGTTCCTTAAGTATTCTAATCCAAACATTCAAATTTTGGTCAAAGTATGTATGTTTTAGCGTCAAAATGGGATTTTCCCTTCAAGCCCTTCGGAAAAAATTGCCCGCATGACCTGATGTAAGTTTCAGCATGATGACGCTGCCACATGTACAGTATATATACATCCTTATAGTCAGTGTATTGTATTAACACTACATACAGTAACTTAGATGGCGGTCGGCATGCTCTCAGTTTGGAGAAGCAGACAGGAGAGAAGCTAAGCAATGTCGAAAAGGGCTGTCTGATGGCGAGGGAAAGCGGTGAAAATATTCTAAATATAGCGTACACTTAAACTGATATTGATTTTTTAGGTGGCTAAAATACGTTTTTCTGCTGCTTCCGTCCACAGCCGCTTTACCTCACTGTCAGACAGCCCTTTCTGACAGGGAACTGAAGCCGTTATATCGCTCTCTTCAAAGCCACCAGACTACATTCACAAAAGCAGTAATTTTACCTCGCAGAATGCGGGAGTATACATACAACCCCACTTCAAAAAATACAAACTAACCCTTTCAGTTATTTAAAACTTTAATTTTAAACTTGGCACAGCTAACTTTGACTCAGCTTGTGCTAGCATTCACATTATTCATAACCTTATGGATTAGCTTACTGAGGTAACCTACTGTACATCACAGCTTTTTGCTAACGGCTGAGTGGGCGTTTCCATTTGGAAAAAAAAGAAAAGAACGCAGATGGACCCGCCTTTTTAATATATACAGTTTCAATCAAACCCTCCACTCTGTTTTATGTTGTAGGATGGAAGTTTATACAGGCAGCCCCGGCGTCCGCGGCGACCCTACCTGACGGAGAGCACAGGAAGCCTACCGTCCAGCCCCTACCGTCTCCCTGACGACGAGGCCTACGAGACCACGCAGGAGTACGCCTCTTCGCGGGAACCCATCCGAAGCCGGCGACGCCCGCGACGCAACCGCCTCAACGGACACATCTCCCAGCGTTCAACGGGCCTACGGGACTACAGCTCACAGAGCTTCAGCCAGTCAGAGGAGGAGGAGGAAGAGGAGGAGGAAGAGGACGCTCACGGGGAGAGCACACCTTTCCTCAGTATGCAGAACATGAACATGGACCCGCCCTTACCCGTCCCGGGTTACCGGACGTCATCCGGCGCGGACACACGGACTCACCGCGGGCTGAGTCGGCCGGGGACGCGCAGCAACGGGCAGAGCCGCAGCTCGCATTCGCACCGCTCCAAGGCTGACAACATGCCCCTTTAAGACTTACCCCCGCCCCCCCACCACCACCCACCCCTCCACCTCACACACTCCCCTTCCTCCTACACACAACCAGTGGACTAGAGACCTGCACCTAGGAGAAATATTTTTATTTTGTATAACAGACAGATATTCTAAACAAATGAAATATTTATTTTCATTTCAGCAAAAATTGTCTACTAGCTAACAGCAAAGACTTTTTTTATAACGGGGGGGAAATATTTATATGTAAAGTTTTTTGATTTACAGCATTATGAGAGATGAAAAAATAAGAGAATTACGTGCCAATTTTTTCACAAGTTAGATAAATAGAATAATATTGTGGTGCCTTTTGCTGTATGCTGAAGTCGGAGGTCCCATTGAGTTTTTGTAGCCTTTCTTATAAAGACTCCTCGTTTTTATAGAGACCAACCCTCTTCCTTCCTTTTGCTTTGGTTTTCTCTCTGATTTGGGATCTTCCTCTTTTTTGAACTGTGATCTGATTACGTCATCATGCAATATTGATTCCTCCTGTGTAAAAGGTGTCTGTTTACATGAGTATGATCCACGCGATGCGCTCGTTTCACAGGGACATTCAGTCACTGACGCAACCGGAAGAGTAGGGTAGTTTTTTCTCGGATGATTTTTTTTTTGTTGGATGAATCACATCGGTCATTTATGTCCTCGTTCGCCGCCTGTCAGTCATTTGTTGTTATTTCTGTGAAAACAAGAGTGTTGTTGAGGGGAAGTAACTCCAGATTCCTGTGTAGGTGTTCAGGGTGCTGCCATGACATTGGTGGTGGTTGCAGTGTTTGTGTGTGTGTGTGTGTGTGTCTATGTGTGTGTGTGTGTGTGTGTGTGTGTGTTCGTATGTGTGTGTACACATCATGAAGCCTCATTTGGTCGGCGCCTCCGTTCACCTCGGAAAAAGTGTGGCCTCTTGTTCGACTGACATGCTCCTCTCACCAATCCTCACGCTGCCAGAAGCTCCATTGCACTGTAAGCACCTCCCTCCGTGAGCAGTCATTGGCCAGGGAGCTGCCGATCCAAACCGAACCGAACCAATCCAGTTGTAATCCAGCCTGACTCTGGCCTCCCGTGGACTGCCCAGCCCGCCCGTTTCCTATGCCAGCAGCTTAGAGCCGCACTGTGTCTCAGGACTTCCCCCATCGCATCACAGCCAAAAAGACTCAAAGCAGAGAGCGCACGCCATCTCAGTCACAGTTCAGTCATCAAGGCCAGATCCACGTCCCCCTCACTCTCCTTCCTTCCTGTCTGTCCGTCAGGTTTGTTGCGTTCACTCATGATCAAGGGAGCGTGGGTAAAAAAAAAACTCTTGGAATCAGAAGGGTTGCTTTTTTTTTTTTTTTTTTTACTTCAAAAGGTCGTGTGTATGTGTGTAAGTGGGCATGTGTGATGATGATGATGAAAAAATGATGCGGAGACCACATCTGTTCACTATGTTGCAGGGGCGTAGCTAGGAATTCTGGGCCCCCTGGGAGGAGGATATTGCTCTGGGTTCCCCCCTTTTCTTTTCTTTTTTTCAATTAATATAAACCTACTAGTTTGGGGCCCTTTCCAGCTGTGGACCCCTGGAATCGCCACCACCTTTCACCCCTGTAGCGATGGCACTGCTCCGATGGTAAAAATCGCCACGTGCAGGTTCACACTGCTAGAGAGCGAGTTCTACTTTTCCTTTAGCTCACAGCCAAACGGTGGTATAATGCTATTACTGATTACTGCATCCTTGATTTGCATTCCTATACCTTTTATTGATTGAACTTCTTTTGCTTGGTCATATTGACTGAATGATCTGTTACCTGTCTGTCTCTGCCCCCCCCCTTCCCCCGCCCCCCCGCTCCCCTCCACCTCACATCGCCCCTCACCTTCATGTCTTTCTCACCCCCCCCTCACCGAACTTCAGAGGCAACTAGCAGATGAATTTAGGCCCCATCTCCAGATGACAGCACACTAAAGCTTTGTTTATACTCGCACGAGACACCGTGGCTCGGGCCTCCATAGATGGCGTTTATGTTCAACCAAGCCCCCCAGGAAGACCACCGGTCGTCAATCCCAATTTTCGTAGTGGCCAAACGGTGGTACTACAACTTCCGTGTCCGTCACGTGATGCCATTGGGCCCAAAAATACTTTCTCCCATAGACTTACATTGTTAAAGAGACGGCTGTAATTTTTTTTAGGTGAATCAACTCCCCAGTATGAACACTCTAAAAGCCCTTATTAAATCATTAGGTCCTAAAAGTTGTAAAATGCACTAATAGCCGAATCCAGAGTTATTTCCCTTCCTCCGTTCATGTGAATGAGACCCAGACCGAGGCTGGAGCGAGGGCTGGGAGGCGAAGTTAGCAAGCCCTGACGACACTGTGACGGCTGTACCCCCGTGACCGAGCCATGTGACAGAGCGGACGCTACTGCGCCTGCTCCTTCGGCCCAATGGATGTGGGAGATCGCCGGAAGATCCTTGTACTTTTCCAGTTGGAAGTCGAGACATTTTGGCATCATGCGCCACTGAGCAACTCTCATAGGAATGAACGGGGCCCCGCCTACAACGCTGTATCCAGTTCTCTTTATACATCCATGTGCTCAACGCGCAATATGCTCCGAAACACCAGGGGGCATACAAACAAAATATTCTGTGGATAAGCAAGAAGTCAACCAGTGTTACCGGAAAGGAAAGTAGGCTGCCTGGCAACAGTAGTAAACACCAACGTACCGCCAAACATTGCATTTGTGTACTGTAATTATTATTGTCGCTTACCTCCAAGTCAAAATGACTCTCTGTCTCTTCGGTGCTTCGCCTCGGGTCGCCACTCTTTCCATGAGACCTTTTTTCCCCCCAGTGTGTTGCCTATTTCTATTCAAGTATTTAATGATGTGACTGTCCCTGTGGTCTCTCAATGAACACTCGTAGAGTTCCAGTTTTTCCCTCGAAAGCATCCATGCGTGCACAGTCGGCGCGTAGTTACAAAAATTCAGAGAAATGCAGAGCCTTTGTGCGCCACGCGAAAGCCGCAATGACGTGATTTCCTGCCGCGGCTTCAGTACGGCGACCATAAACCAAGCTTTACAGTAGGCTGATCATGTCAGAGACCCTTCACCTTCATCGGGTTTAGAGACCCCCTTTCAAGCTCACAGGAAAATGTGTTAGATACAATACGTGTCCCCTATTAGAGTTCATTTCCAATAAGTAGAGTTTTTTTTTATCGTTTTCTTCACACGGGAGATGCATGGATCACAGACATAGAAAGTATCTTAAAAATGGCGACGAAACCTTCAGATTCAGGGGAGTCACGTTAGAAATTTATAAAAACATTATTTGGGTTCACGGCCCAAAGGTCCGGCTAGTTTTGTCTTACTATCACTGTAACCAATCTGGGATTTGCAACGTGGAAATACTGCAAGTGAGGGTAGTGTGCTTCTAGAGCTAGTTGAATTGTTAACCCCTCCCAACCCCCGCCCTCTTTCTCCTCACCCTGCACTCCCCCCTTTGACCTTTACATACACACATGCATCCGACACATCATACACACATAATGAAGCACACACAGACACACACAAACCCTCATATGACACACACACACACACACACACACACACACACAGCCTTACCATGTTTGTGTTTGTCAAGCAGTTTGCCTTCGTCTTTTTTACCTCCCGACTCCCTCTCTCCCCCCCCCCTCCCTCTTTCCTCCCCTTCCCTCCTCCCCTCTCCTCTCCTCTCCTCTCCTCTCCTCTCACCCCCTGACCCCTCTGCATGTCCTAGTGGTACTGGTAGTTGGGTGCATGGAAAAAGCAGCAAGCAAATCGTTTTTCCACTCGGTGAAAAAAATAAAAAAACGTGTCTTCATTTTAACATTCAGCAATAAATCCCCTTCTCTTCATGTCCATCATTCTTGGAATATGCTAGAAGATTTTTTGCAAGTTTTATCAAAAACATACTACTTGTAAAAGAAGAAAAATCCAAAACCACCCCTTCATATGGAAAATAAAACTTTATTCCTACCATTTTGAAACAGTCCTGTCATCTTTGTAACCAAAAAAGCAACTGTTGTTTGTTGTTTTTAGTTGACAGTTATAGTTACAGTTGACAATTCTTTATTTATATGAAGAAGTGGTAATAAAATCAAGAAGCCAGTGCCCCAAATGTACAGTAAGAATGGAATTGCAATGATGACCAGTAGATGGCAGCATTGACTTTGTCTATAGTTCCATGTATGGAGCCTTAAGTATCCATCCATCCATCCATTACCTGTAACGGCTTATAACATTCAGGGTCGTGGGGCGGCTGGAGTCGATCCCAGCTGACATTGGGCAAAGGTGGGGTACACCCTGGACTCTGACACATAGAGACAGACAACCATTCACGCTCACATTCACACCTACAGGCAATTTAGAGTCAACAATGAACCTAACCTGCATGTCTTTGGACTGTGGGAGGAAACCGGAGCACCCGGAGTAAACCCACGCTAACCACGGATAGAACATGCAAACTCCACTGCACCACCATGCCGCCAGCCTTATGTATGTTAGTAGAAACATAATTGTATACATAGAAGATTATTTGCAATATTTCATACTCCTTCAAAATGTTTTTAGAAAAAAATAATAATTATTAAAATGAATTATATAGCTTTCAAATTTATTTTCATTCAAATATGCCTTTTTCACAGCAGACATTTTGGTATGACGCCAGGAAAACCACAGGGGTGATAATAATAATAATACTATATTATGGCTGTACTCCATTTAGTTTAGCCACTTCCTGTGTATGCTAGTTCACTTTCATGTCTTACTGGTACTCTTCAATACAACAGAGCCATCGTTAATCAGCCATATTAGCAACACCTGTGACTTTCCTGCTATGACGAGTCAAAATGTCCCATTGGTTTCAGGCTATGTATTACTATATACATATACATTGTCTGTTTACATTGATAGTAAATAGATTTAAGAGGCAATATTTGAATCCAATGTGACAGTGTGACAGAATACATTTTTAAAGCTACCCTCACACACCAGTTGATGACAAATTTGATGATCACAGCGAGGACTCAGCCATCTTCTTCGCTGCTCTGTGTCTCTAACTGGTCTATCTAAATGGCATCATCCTTTAAACCACAGCAGTGTCTGACATATGGTACTCCACAATTTTTAAATGTATTTTATTTCATTGTTGCCTTTATCATACAATGCAAGGTTGACTGGGAATGACGGGAGGATGACATGCAACAAAGGTCCCTGGCCAGACTCAAACCAGATTTGCTTCAATTATAAGGTAAGTGACTCAAAATCACTAAACCACCAGGACAACCCCACAATTTTAGACTTCTCATTATAGCGCCCCCATCAGACCATTCAGAATCATTTTGTATGAAAAGCACCATTAAAAACTGTGTTTTAAAGGAACAGTGTGTAACATTTTGGGGGATCTATTAGCAGAAGTGGAATATAAAATTCATAACTATGTTTTCATTAGTGTTTAATCACCTGAAACTAAGAATGGTTGTGTTTTCGTTAGCTTAGAATGAGCCCTTCATATCTACATAGGGAGCAGGTCTTTTTCAAGGAGTCCGCCATGTTGCTCCGCCATGTTTCTACAGTAGCACCAGCCAAACACTGGCTCTAGCGAGGATCTTTCACGTCTTTACGTAACTTGAAGTCCACCATAGTTCTCCGACACGCTTTTGAAACTACTCCTAAAGTAGTGTTATTATGGTAAGGATGTCCTCTGAGCGAGGCAACGGCGTTACCACGGTTTCACACTCGGTGGCTCACGTTAACCGCAGTCTTGGAAAGGGAAGGGTGAGTAGAGGGTTAATGAGTTGGTTGCAATCTGCAACCACACCACTAGATGTCGCTAAATCTTACACACTGTTTCTTTAAAAAAATGATTGAAAGAAAAACAATAGAGTGTTCCATGGATGAAGTATTTTTATAGGCCAACCAGGAAGTTAGCATCGCCCCGATTCCCTCGACAAAAAGCCAATGGGATTTTTCCATTGGGTTTTGGATTATTGCAGAAAATAAGCTCTGTGGCAAAACAATGTTTATGATACTTACACATTTTGTTCAGCAAAATAATCTTTACAAATGAACACCACTTTTATGATTTTGAAGTGTAAATGCAGTCGCCAGAAGTAAAAAGCTAACGTTAATACACAACGAGGCTGTAAAGGCGGATGGGTTGGTGTGATGACGTTTAGTAAACTCATTTGTTTACAACTCACTTGTTAGCAACCACCTTTTTTAAGACATATAATTGTTTCAAAATTCACGAGTGGGATATTTATTGATGTATTTTATATCGTAGAACAAAAAGTTAAAATCTTTTCAGCTTGTGTTAACCATAAACCTTATTTCAGACATCTAACTAAAAACCTATTAAAAAAAAACATTGACTTTCAAAAGGATGGAAGCGGAAGTGCTAAAATGCTAACTCATGTCCAGGTTTCAGGACTCATTCCTGTATATTCTATAGTGCAGAATATAGAAATGCATTATCAAGTTTTGTCACAATTAGAGCAGTGGTGTAAAGAATTTCTTTTTTTCTTTTTGAATAAAATGGAATTTGAAATGCCCACAGGAAGACATATTTCTTACTTAAATCAAACTGACCAAATTACTTTCTTGACATTCAAAATTATGTTTTAAATTGACAAACATCATATGTGTGATTCATGGCTCAATTCAAATGGGATCCAAAAATATTTTTCTCTCGCCGTTGACTGCCGTACATATTTTTTCCGAAATAAGGTCCCATGGGGTCCACCGGAAGGGGACTTCGCCTCTCCATTTCTTTTCCCATGCCCAGATTCCCTATATTTCCTGCAGCAAGTAACTGATGCATAATCAGGCTTAGTCAGGCCACCTGGGCCTTGTTAGACACGGGCTGGAGCCATCAATTAGTAGGTTTATTGCTAATATAATGTCTAAGATGTATAAAATGAAATGGTGTTTCTTGACCATATTTAAGTGAGGATCTGTGTAGTGTGTAATTCACATTGGTAATGCTCACTAATTGTGATTTTCCCTTTTTAGTAGTGTCATTGTTGTCATGGGCGATCTGGGCTGAAGAAGAAGGGAAGGGCCTTGTAGTCTCTTACTCCTTCTGTGTGATCAGACACTGCTGACTCATTAAGGCTGGGGGAGCATCAAAATTCATCCTAGGAGGGAAGAGTTTATTAATAATTGCTCGCCTTGAAATATTTATGTTGAAATGTTAGCTATGTCACTACTTCAGGTTTTAAAACAGGTTTCAGTGTGAATTTTTTCCTTTCTGGTTTTCCTAACCCCCCATGAAGTGGTTCATTCCAATTAGGGCGGGGCCAGGAGGGGATATATAAAGCCATGCAGCCAAGGACTGCGGGGGAGTTGCTGCTGGGGACAGCTTGCAGAGAGGTGGTATTTCAGGTATTTTCATCTTATTTGCTCTTTGTTAAAGGTATAATATGCAAGAATTAACTTAAAAAACAATGTATGGACTGATACAAAAATATCCCTCGGCCCCTCGGCTTCTGATACCGACCCAGAAGTCCCCCTTTAGCTCTGTTAGATACAATGTGGCTGTATTTCACAGATGAGAACAGGTTGTGCTATGTGTATGTGTCCCAGTGATCCCCCTGCTCCTCTCTGTGCTGTGAGTGCAGCTATGATCAGTGTGTGTCTGTAGTTTGACGAGAGCAACACTGAGCCTGGCCAGTAGACAGGAAACCTGCATTCATTCAAAATCTGGCAACTCGGCATCTTCCAGCAGAGTTGTGCGGAGTTCGTTTTATTTTTTAGAACGTAACCGCCAGGAAACAATCAGAAAATAATGTTTTATTTCTCCGATTTGCTGCTTTGTTCTCACCAAGGTTGCTCCCTCTCTTCAGTCACTCTACAGCTCGCTCCACCATTGCTACTCTCTCTCTCTCTCGGCTCATTGAGCTGTGGAGGTGAGTTCAACTTTGCATGCGGTGTGTTACAAACAGGAACCAACAGTTACATATTATACCTTTCAGTTACATGGGACATTTTGTTCTTCTTTGTTCATTGTGATTTCTGGTTAATCAAACCGCCGCCTTTTTTTGCAACCCCTCCCCCCCTCATTTTTTTAATATAGAATTACTCCCAGTAATGCTGCAATACCCAAATTAAATCTATTGTAGTGTTCTCGGTTGTGAAATAGAAAATGTACGACATGAAGCGACACAATTCATGTGAGTCTCACAAGAAACTTGCGGCTCAAAAAGAGATGTGCCGATCTCTGGATGCATTCGGGCAAAGCATAGAGTTGTTACAAGATAAGGGGCAGAATAGAAATGTTTATTATTTAAGTTAGATAGACATTATATCCAAATTGTAGACTACCTCTCAGCCTTGGTGACGTGTCCCACATTGTCCCACATAAACATACTCTTAGTCCCACATTTGGTTTGTTGAGATCTGGTCACCCTAAATGTGACGCTAACACATACTAACTGCTATCAGTCACACCGGAGGAGCGGACGGACCACGGCTCCAATGTTTTGAATTTAGACTGCTGTCACCCATTTTAAATGCTAGCGATCATTGCTACATGTTATGTTAATGCTTATTGAACTCAAACTACTGCCAGTCTGTTACATCTAACGGCAGCTGGAAAGCTGGTTTCATTGTTACCAGAAGTGTTGCAACACAAAAGTTTCAGGATTCCAGCCAGTTGTCATCCTTCAGGCATTTCAAGCACTCGAGTCTCCTCGTCACACGTCCTGTTTTACCTGATGAGTGCATGGCCTTGGGGGTGATGAAATGATGTGTCTTGGGAGGAGATGTTCCAGTGCCCCGAGACCTAATAATTAATGAGCCGCTACACCTGTTCTGTACAAGTTTCACTCGGCTGGTGTACACGGATTAATAGGTTGAGATTATAGAGTAACACCTGTTTGAAGAGAGTACATATTGCCACTTGTTGTGGAAAAGTTATCAGCTACAATGAGTCAGTAACAGATAAAGGTGTGCTTGCTTCATATGTAGATCTCTCTCTTATCGTTCGTTGTATTGTTGTTGTCTGATTCCATCTTTTCTCATCACCGGTGAAGGAAGAACATGTCATTCCTGTTTGCTCTCTTTTTGTCAGTGGGTGTATCCCTTGTGCGCACCCCCGACTGTCTGTGGAACTTCTGCTCATTGTTTACACAAATCTGCAGGTACGACAGCCACCTCATTTGTCAGCAGGCCAGATGACTTTAGGTTAGAGTATAGAAAGAATCTTGACTCACCGTTAGTGACTTGTGAGAGAGGGAATCTTTCTTTAATTTTTTCTATAAAATGAGCTGATAATGGAGTCATTGGATTACTAGCATGGACCACCAGCTTTGCATATCAAAACGGACAAGTATTCAGTGAATGTGGAAGTCTTCACTTAAAACGGGTAAGCATTTTTAGCTTTATAAAATGTTTGTTGTATGTATGGAGCTGTAATGTATGCAAAAACAGACAACATACTGTACAGATTTACAAGATCTATTCATCAACATTAACCTTTTTTCCTCTTTTTATCTACAGCACCCAATTATCATATATTAGACTACATTGTGTTATCTAATATGATAATATAGGCTACATTTACAAAAGGATTAGACACTTCTGAAGACTGAAATGTATATTTCACTCACTCTGCCATCCCAGCAAAGATTTGTAGGGCTATTCAAGTTTTTCAGCTGGGCATGTGACAACTGTTTGATAATGTAAGAGCTTGTCCAAATATCATAAAATGAGATTATATTTCATTTAGTTTGCTAGTTGCTTGATAATGTAATGAACTGGGACTGGGTTTGTTACTTTATAACAGATGGAACAGGCCACAGGTGGATCTTTTTGCAGGTTTATTTGGAAAGATAAAACGTTTATATTGGTAACATTACAAATAGAGAATGTGCAAACACACTTTAAAAACAGATGCAACATTGCAACGTCCCCCACTGTGCGACTAATAAAGGATCATCTTATCTTAAGATGAATCAAAATGAAACGTGTTTCTGTTTATCAATGTTTTAGTTTACAAATAGTTCCAATGAAATCTAAGAGTACAAATAGTAGTAATGCATATGCTTAATTGGTGTTATGATTAAAAGGGGGGTCCTTGGAACTTTTTCTCCCCTATAAGGGGTCGCTGGCCCCAAAAAGTTTGAGAACCTCAGGACTAAACAATCTTCTTACAAGGTCCTCTTTGCAGCTGATCTGGCCCAGTTGTAATGGAATTGTAGATACACAAGTCCTTAGAGAAATGGACATTTGACCATTTTCCATTTCCATTCCAACTGGGCAAAATCCATCTGCTGATGAAGATCATGTACCCAGAAACATCTCTTTATACACAGATTTTAAGATTTGTCCAAACTAACATACTATTTTTGTGTTTGCAGCTGAATGGCGCGCTGCTACTGTCGCTGGCGTAGAGTGCTGATCTGTGTGTGCACACCATGCATCTCCCTGGCCCTGCTGTTCGTCTACTCCTTCATCATGTTGTGTATGGACATGAATAGGGAATCGACCCCAGCGGGCCCGCCACCTAATCACTTCGTGGCCATGGGGACTTTGCGTAACACAGGCTTCGCCCCACTCCCTAAAAGTTTCTGGGAGCTGCATGGGGACGCCATTTGGAACCGTCTTCAGCTCAATGTCGACCGCCATTTCAACCCCATTCTGCGCCCCGACAACGCCGCGACGGGGTTAGAAAATGGTAGCTTTTATGAGTCCCTACTGAAGCAAAGTTTCTCCAAAGTTACCAACGTGGACAGCATGAAGGAAACCTTTGAGCAGCTGCCGCAGCAGATACAGAAGTTTGTGACCCACATGCAAAGGAGAGACTACCCAACCCTCATCCAGCCAGAGGGAGGATGTGGAGCTGGGGCAAAGAATGAGACGGAGTCCCCTCTCCTTCTCCTGGCCATCAAGTCAACAGAGCTGAATTTTAAGAACCGGCATGCCATTCGACAGACCTGGGGCCGGGCGGGATGGGTGGCAGGTGGAGGATACGTCCGCAGGGTGTTCCTGCTCGCCAAAGCAAACACTGAAATGCTGCCCATGGGTATGTCTGACTTCCTGCAGATGGAGAGTGAACATTACGGAGACATCCTGCAGTGGGACTTCAGCGACACATTTTTCAACCTCACCTTGAAAGATGTGCTGTTCTGGAGCTGGTTCTCGCGCTCGTGCAACCGGACTCTCTTCGTCTTAAAGGGGGACGACGACGTCTTCGTCAACACCCCGAAATTGATAACCTACCTTCGGGACCAGCTGGAGAAACCACAAGCACACGAGACCATAAAAGACTTCATGGTTGGAGATGTCATAGTTTCAGCCAAACCCAGCCGAGCCAAAGAGTCCAAGTACTTTATCCCTGAAAGCTTCTACAAGGGCCATTATCCTGTGTACGCAGGCGGCGGAGGGGTGGTGTACTCAGGCCTGTTGATCAAACGCCTACACCACGTGTCTAAAAGGGTCAACCTGTTCCCCATCGACGACGTTTATGTGGGAATGTGCATGGTTCGGCTCAACGCTAATCTAGTCCACCACCCCGCCTTCCTCACGTTTGACTTTCCCAAAAAGAAAAAGGAGGAGCTGTGTTCGTATCACAAAATCCTATTGGTCCACAAACGAAGCCCCGAGCAGGTGGTTAAACTGTGGGCCGACGTGGAAAAGACTCAGGCAGAGTGTCGTGATGTGCTCCCGAGACAGAAAGGCAAGGAGAAACTGTAAGGCCATCCAAAGTTTCTTTGTTAAGCGGTTTTGTCGCTACAGTCTGTGGTGAGCTGCTGTCAGTCATGAAGACGTGACACTGTATTTATACACTGTATTTATTTACTCAAGGCATCCATGTTCCAGGGTTATATTTGATTATACCAAACAATGTGAAAACCTAAGGGGTCCTACAGCCTGAACGATATTTAATATTTTTTAAACCAATGTTTTTACGTATTTTAGCCTTTTTACAACAAATTAGATATTTTTATAATGTTAACAAAAGTTACTTTCAAAAGTGTTCCTTTTGCCTGAAAGACCATTGATTGCCATTAAAAAAAAAAAAAAAAACATTAGCAAATAACATTAGCTGCATTAACCACCGTAAGCTAGTCGTCATATCAGACCAGGTAAAGCTGTAGCAGCAGAACCCCTGAGTGTATTGAATTGAACAATAGTGTCCTATTGCTTATGAATTAGATTTTGTATTTGTAATTTTGTATTTACCTCAAAAAGTTACATAATCTCCCTTTAAGGGCTATAGTAAAATCTCAAAGTATCTCTATTCATGTACATAAAGTATATGCTCAAAGCAACTGTGTTAAGGGAGCCATTGTTAAGATGATTTAGAGTCTACAGCGGTTGAGCAAGTTTTGCAGTGTTGAAACTGGAGGTGAATGTGCTGCTGGTGTCAACCAATCAGCTTCCAGTGAGGTTTAAAAGTGAATAGTCTGCTCCAACTGTTTAGCTAATGGGATGAATGAGTAAAGTATGTTCTTGTGCATTTCTGTAGTTCTGGTTCTTTCATATCCCAATAAATGTTCAATACACCCAACTGACTTATTTACTTTCTGCTTTGCTCAAGCAAATAGTACAGACACTTAAACTATAAAACTATAAGTAATGTGAAGGTATGAAAGCAAATGCAGATAAACACCCTTCATCCATCCATGTGATAATCCAGGTGTTTGGAGTGCACAGTGCAGGCACAACGCTGTGGTCACACAAAACTGAAGTCTTACATAAAAAAGGGGCGTTTGTAGCCTTCTACATGTGTGACAGAAGTGTTTCCCAATGAGCACAGAGGGAAAAAAACAATAGCCCTCTGAGAGGCAGAATGAGTCAGGGACTTGGAAGCTTCCATGAGCCAATGCATCTGGTATTATCCACCTTTTTTAGATGTTCACCCATGAATTGTTTAGATGTCCTGGTTCTAAGTGTTTTAATCAAAATGCTATGGTTTTACACATACAATTTGAATAATAAAATGCATCTCCACAGGAGAGAAGAGGATCTAATAAAAATGTTGATAAATTCATCTGGGTTGCCAATGAATTATTAGCATGCCCACCAAAAGCTGTTACTCCATCGGTGAAACAATCAGCATAGCGTTCTCCGCGTCGTTTCCATACTTTGACCCCGCCAATTAGCATTGTAACAGAGAAATAATCCACCAAACACAAGTTTCCGAACTTTTTTTCCCCAGTTTATTTCAATCGACTTACAGACCTAGTAGTTATTTATGCACAATAACCAATTTCATCACGTCTTATTTGCTAGATTATTATAAATGTGTTAATGCAGAAAATAGTAACCATCTTTGAAGAGAACCATTCCTAAAATGTATTATTGCTTAATAAAAACGTTTTCAGCTAAAATGCTAGTTAGCTCACAGCGTTATGGGCTTCCTTAACATACAAAACCACTCAAACAGAAAAAGAATAAAGTTATGCACTCAGCCCCCCCCTTTGTCTTTGAAGTATGTTGTCCCAATAACTTTACGTTTCCGCTAACGCCTCAGGGGCAAAACATATCCAGTAAAAAGTCCCTGTAGAACTGGTTCAACTGGCGGTACAGATATACTGCTCAATGGCTTTATGTCAAATATTGTGAGCTCATCTTTTGGGAATTTATACGTAGTACATGTGGAAAAAGTTAGTTCACTTTCATATCCATGCTTTCTGCATAACTATTTCTATAAAAATAAAAAGACATTCTTAAGAAGATGTTGAATTCTTGAAGTGGAAGACGTGGAGAGGATGATGTCAAGTTCAAGTGATGAAAAACACAGCTTAATGAGAATTAATCTATTTCCAAAATGTTCATCATTACACAAACCAAAATCAGCAACTGGGTAAGGAATGTCAGAAAAAGATGAGGCACAAAGCAGTCACTCACAATGGCCAACTATCAAGTACAACGTGAAACCAGGTGAACTGAAAGTAGAGCATTTTGATCTCTCGGTGCGTAGTAAAAATCACAGAGGCTATCGGATGCATTTTCATTTGAAAATCAAACCAATACAATCGGCACTACAGGAGCTCTGTAAAACAATCCAACTGGTTAGAACAATATCCTTCAGAGGACTGGTCAAACTGGAAAGGTGTTTAAATTCTCACCACACCACAGACTTTTAAATCAAACATGACAAAAAATGTGTTCTGTCAACACTGACAAGGTTTTGAGTCATGCAATTTTTGTGCGTTTCTAATGGATTTATTTTGTCCTATGGAGGAGGACGATTGGATAAAACCGTTTACATTAACATTAGCCTTCAAATGTACAGTATGGCCTGGGTATACTGAATACCCTGTAGTGTGCTAGCAATAGTAATGGCTGCACTGGATGTCAAAATAAAAACATGCTTGAGTTTGTGACACATTTTCAGTAAGATGATGAAAGTACAGCAGAAAATTGATCCCACAGAATTTCAAACTGACGTGGGATTCTTATTAGATTTCAGTTCACGTTTGACATCACAGATTTTGGTTTATATCAATTTAACAAGCAAGATTTTTTAGTTGCACTGAGTTCAAGTCCATTCAATGAGCCGAGCCGGTTAACGTCCAGAGCGAGCTGTTGCACGAGGACCGTCATTTCAAATCATCATCATTCAGTCAGTGATAGTAGCAGCACAGCAGAGTACACTGTCTCTTGTCCGCGTCCTCAGTGCTGCCACTACGAACCATTTTCTGTCCTTCCTTCTTTGTCATCATCATCTTCCTCCTCACTGTCCTCCTCCTCACTCTCACTGTACTGGTAGTTGCAGCGGTTGGTGTTCACAAAGAGGTCGCTCTCATCGTCTTCAGAGTCACTGAATTCCTCATCTCTCTCCTCCGTCTCTCCTTCCTTTTCCTGCTGTTTGACTGTCTTGTCCTGCTCCGACGGCTCCTCTGTAAACCCCTCTGGCCTGGAGGACAAAACACAACACACTCAGTTATACTTGACAGAATGATGCTTGTCGCTTGTCGTGTGATGTGTGTCTATGTGTGTCTATGTGTGTATGTGTGTGTGTGTGTGTGTCTCTCACCAGAGCTGTTGTTTTTGCAGGTGCTGAATTTGATCTTTGTAGAGAATGAAGCTGATCTCTGCCTTCACCTTCTCTCCCTCTTCAATTGGATCCACAATCACATAGTCACCTTGAGATCAGAAAGAAGACATATGAAATGTGGATCAAAAAATAAAAAGGTAATTATAGCCAGTATCCTCCACTAGAGACTGATATTGGCCCCTTCTATTAATATTACAACAATAACTATTCTCTCAAAACAGCGTCAAATACTAAACTCTCAAAACAGAATTTGCTGCAGACCAGCTAAACATTGAGTCTTAAGTCCCACATGTATAGACATTGTGGTAGCATATGTAAGCAATTTTGGATAATATATTTCTGGAGACAATTAAAAGATATCAGACTGATAATATATTTGGAGTGCATTTTTCATAGTTTATAATTCATAAAAACGAATATATATATATATATATATATATATATATATAGTGAAGTATTTATTTGAATTTTCTTATACACAATGTAACATTGGGCAGTGAGTTTATGTATATATTAGGGCTGCACAATTTTGAAAAAATATCTAATTGCGATTATTCTGACTGATATTGCAATATGATTTGCAATATTAGAGGGGGTAATCATTTTTACATTATTCTCATTTTCGTTGAAAAACCTATTGGGATTTTTGTTAAGAACTGTACCAAACAAAGATGTTTTCTTAAGTTTGTAGAATATGATGTGTACACCAGGACATCTCTGCAGCAAGACAATATTTATTTGAAAATGGTATTTAAACACACATTTCACCTTTAACAAATTAATGTGATTTCCTCCTCATTCTGCGATTTGAAAATTGCAGTAGGCAATATTGCGATTTCGATAAAATTTAGATTAATTGTGCAGCCCTAGTATATATATGTATATATACAAAGATTGAAGTAGCTCAAAAAACACATCATGACTAAATATATGCATCCTTACAAAATATAGGAACATCAGCAAGTCATAGCAGAGATACAAAGAAACATTTGCAACAACCAAAACAAAATTAAGGAAACAAGAACCACAAAAAACAATTAATTGTTTTCTTAACTAATAAAAACTATTAGGGCACATTTATATGGCATTTCCCTGTGAAATGCTGCCACTTGTTTCCCTACTCTGAGCCCTAGCCTGGACGATATTTAAAGGTACCCTTTGGAGGTTTTGATCTCTAGTAGCTCTGTGGAGGTTTTTTATGATCCCACTCCATCACTTACCTCTCTTGATCCAGATGTTCTTGCGGAACTTGGTGGGCATGCTCACCAGGAAAATCACACCCTGGGCCGTGACAGCTTCATGGAGGTTGTTGCCACGGCTACCAGTAACCTACAAGTGCACAGGTGGAGGATGGAGACAGAGTGAGGAAAATGTCTCGCTGTTTGCTGTAATGTGGGTGGTTGTTTACTGTCAATACGTTAAACACAATGAAGTCCATATACACAGCTCACCTTCACAATCTGCTGGTTCTCTGTGAGCGTGACGAAGTCTCCAAGAAGCTCCTGGACAACGTGTTTGCGTTTGGTGGCCTGTGACATTATAAACGGTGAGCTTCGGGTTCCTTCGCCAGCTGAGAAAAGAAGGAGAGAGAGAAAGAGAGACACATTTTTAACATTTATCATTTCATATTACAATATATTGTCATTATTTGTTTTGTATTTGTTTGTTTTACTGACACAACAAACATGAATTACTTCTTTATTGTTTTATTCCATTTACATGTACACACAGCATATACATGTTCTTTTTAAATATCTATATATCGTAATTTGCTTAATGAATTGTATATATATATATGTTTTTGTTTTTATTTATTATTGAATTGACGCTTTGGCAATATTGTTCACCTGCTAGTCAATAAAGCGAATTGAATTGAGAGAGAGAGAGAGAGAGAGATAGGAGGGAGAGAGAAAGATAAAAAGAGAGAGGGGGAGAGAGAGAGAGAGAAAGAGAGAGAGAGGGGGAGAGAGAGAGAAAGAGAAAGAGAGAGAGAGAGGGGGAGAGAGAGAAAGAGAAAGAGAGAGAGAGAGGGGGAGAGAGAGAGAAAGAGAGAGAGAGAGGGGGAGAGAGAGAGAGAGGGGAAGAGAGAGAGAGAGGGGGAGAGAGAGAGAGAGAGAGAGAGAGAGAGAGAGAGGAGGAGAGAGAGAGGGGAGAGAGAGGGGAAAGAGAGAGAGAGGGGGAAGAGAGAGAGGGAGAGAGAGAAAGAGATATTAAACAGTAATGCACACTACTGGGAAGTCCAGCTATAGTCAAATCACGGTGCATCAGGGAGACTTTAAACTAGAACAGAAGATAAAAACAAACCTGACAAGTTATCATGAACACTAGGTTAGGTTAGCAACTTTTACAACCCTTTGGCTACAGTCATTTCAATGATGGTTGGACGAATAACAACACTTTCATATTCCCTTAACTTATTATGCTGGTCAGCTAGAAACGTAAACAAACAGCTGCCTTCCTCCAGTTAGCTACTACATTACTACTACTAGTGCTTTAGCTTGCTAAGCTAACATTAGCTCATTCCTGCTAACATCAGCCACGTCAGCAGGTTAGCGTCACATAACGTTGATTACCTTGAAAGACAGAACAGAGTAATGGTATGTCTTTGAACAGAGAGTGTTTCTGGGCAGCTTGACAGCGGCTAAAAGTGACTTTGAAGACGAGACTCGGGATATTTGAGCAGTAAAGATGAGCCACATGTGTTCCTGTTTCCTCTTGTCAACTTCCGGTGTCAAGTGGTCTACCCTTTTCAAAATAAAGGTCGCTGTGTTTTCTTTTATCAGTAGGCTAACGAGACATGCGATGATGGCTTAGAATTACACTCATTTCAGATAAAGACATCACTACAGCGTCAATTGCTATTAATTATCTGACTATATTATTACTAGCCTAGCTCATAAAATCAGATTTTTGTACCTTAAAACCTACTGTTTAACAACAGAGGACTAGTTCTTCCGGAGCAGTGCCTTTGCATTGTGGGAAATGGAGTTTTGTTTTCTCTCAATTTGAGCAACATTCAAGATCACTAGCATTAAATGTTGCCAACCTGTTCTCACATGGGTACAAGGTAACTCACATGGGTACAAGGTAACATGGGTATAAAATAAGAGAATTTATATCATATTATATTATATATAATGTAATATATATATATTAATATATATAATATAATATAATATAATATATATATATTTATATATAATATATAATAATTTATTTTAATATATAATATATATAGATATATTATAATTTAATAAGAGTACATTTTCATAATTTGAATATACTTTGGCAATATGTACAGTGTTACGACATGCCAATAAAGCCATTTGAAATGGAAGTGAATTGAATAAGATTTTCTTTAATGTCACCTTTCAAATGTCATCATATTCCTTGTTAAATACCTATAAGCAGACCACAAACAAATTCATTCACTATAATAGGAGTGTATGTTTATGAGTAAAATGTTATCTCTACTTACTTTTCATTTACGTCACTATGACATTTTAGTAATTTCATGTTCATCGTGGTTTATGAATAAAGTCATTATAGACATTTGAATTTAATCACAGTTATATTGCATTTGTTTGTATTTTCAATTGATAAAGTTTCACTGAACATCATACACAAAGAATAGGATTCCACACTTTTTTTATTCAACCTTGTTTCATTTCTGACTGTCTTACGGCAGTTTTTTACAATTATATTGCAGTTTTGAAGTATTGTGCAGACCAATAAGGTAAAACCCCCATCTTTCAAACCCCCTCTCAAGTATTACGTAGCATTAGCATAGACACTAGTAACAAAACATCAAAGAAAACTCACACGACACAAGTCTAACTACAACTAGTGCACGCTCTTCATCAAGCGTGGGCTCAGGTACTGTGAGGAAAGACGAGATAAATCCAAAACTGCCTAAAACACAGCAATCATTATGACCTGCAGGAATGAAATGTGCACATAAAAATCTACTTTAAAATCACTGTAAAATTCCACAGCAAAGCTAGCTTTATTAGAGCTGGTATGTTTTTAGTAAAACGGACACGAGGTGTGAGGTATGATGGTGGAACACTAGTCTGGTTTAACGGAAAAGTAACATCAGTAGGACTTTATGTGTGTCTGTATGTAATCATCATGCATTCTGGGTCAAATGTGTGAGTGACTAATGTAACGTTGAGGTCGGCTGGCAATTGTGGAACATGTAGCATGATGGTGTGTGTGTGAATATGTGCTGTTAGTGCTTTAGTTGACTACAGCAGATGAGCACATTTTGTTGATCCCACACGCATTGGACCCTCTGTATAGGTAGTAGTAACCCTGTATGAGAGAGGGAGAAAACACACACAAAGCAGTAGTTAGTTTTGTACAGTATGGTGCAACCCAACACAATTTTATGTCTCTTTCAAAAGACAAAACAAACAACAAAGACTGTTAGTTGATGGGGTTGTCTTACCTGTTCTCCATAATCCTCCCCCCAGCTGTTTTTGATGGCCCAGAATGGGATATTTTTACCTGAAAGCACAGAAACATTAATACAAGAGTAGGGACTGGGTAAATGAAGCCAGGCTAAAACAGGATAAAACCACTTACGTTCTCCGTATCCCACCATCAGCACAGCGTGGTCGATCATCCAGGGGTTGCAGAAAATCTTCAAAGGGTGAGACACACCCTTCCTGTAATACTACAGACATTTAAAAAGACAGAATTAATAAAATGTGGTTGTATGCTGATGATCACAGTCTAGTGAAAATAAGAAGCATTTTGACTAGGGCTGTCAAAGTTAATAACGTGTTAACACAAATTTGTTTTAATGCCACTAATTTCTTTAATGCATTAACGCAACGTGCGATTATTGTCGTGAAGGAGGCTAAATAACGCTCGAAACTTGCGCTAAATTTTGGCGAGGAAAAACTGGCATGGCCATTTTCAAAGGGGTCCCTTGACCTCTGACCTCAAGATATGTGAATGAAAATGGGTTCTAAGTCATAGTCAAGTCTGACACACTGACAGCTGTTGTTGCCTGTTGGGCTTGAGTTTGCCATGTTATGATTTGAGCATATTTTTTTTATACTAAATGCAGTACCTGTGAGGGTTTCTGGACAATATTTGTCATTGTTTTGTGTTGTTAATTGATTTCCAATAATTAATATTTACATATATTTGCATAAAGCAAGCATATTTGCCCACTCCCATGTTGAGAAGAGTATTAAATACTTGACAAATCACACTTTAAGATACATTTTGAATAGATAAAACTATGGACAATCATGCGATTAATCGCAATTTAGTATTTTAATCGATTGACAGCCCTAATTTTGACTTGTTATCTCTTTATGTATACTTTACATGGAGGTGATGGCAGTGTGTGTCATGCTGTGGTGGATAAAACTGCTTACCTGCATGGCAAAGGCATTCAGTGCAACAGAGATTGGTCCATTCTCAGCCAGCCAAGCTGCAATTTCTGATGAGAACAAAAAAACAAGTCAATTTAACAGTTCTTTGTTTCAAACTGCCACACGGCAGAATTTTGTAGTTACAGTTAATATACCTGCAAACGCAACACCCATTAATCTCAACTAAGTATTCGTATTTGAACTCGGGAATGACAAATCATTGGAGTGGTGTCATTACCATTCATTAAGTCTATTCAGATAAAAAAAAAGAGCGTCTTGGTGTGTATTTTAGTAATATTTTCTGTGGACATGTTAATCAGTGCTTTCTCCTCTTCATTCCCTCTCCATTCGCTCAGCCCACTCACCCTTCTCATCTTTGGACAGCTCCACAGAGCTGTTGATGTAGGCGGCCACCTTCATGCTGGTGAAGTCGCAACTCTGCTTTTTCCCGGTGTAGGAGTAGTCGGTCTCTGTCTCCAGACCGCCTAAACAACACATGAAAGATGAAGATTAAAAGGCTCAGCAACAAAATAAATCACATGTAAGCTTTTGCAGGCTGCTCAGAACCAATAAATAGCTGTATTTTCTTTAGTGTCTTTCTTACCCAGCTTCTCAATAGCTTCATAAGCATTTGACGGCAGGCCTCCTCTGCACGCGTGGTCCAGCCCATCACAGTCCACCAGCTCTGTGAAGGACAAATCAATGCACCAATCACATCAGGGCTTTTATCTGCAAATATAGACACTGCTTTTTTTAATCTGCAGGAGAAAGTTATTGAATTATTGAATCATCTAATGTATGTTTGTTCAGGTCTATGCACATTTTAATATATGTGTGTGTGTGTGTGTGTGTGTGTGTGTGAGTGTTACCTTGTTCAGAGAGGGACAGCAGCGTCCCGTTTTTCAGGAACCACTGGCCTTCAATGTTCCCTGTCACAGAAAATGCCCAGCAGGATCCACACATACCCTGCGAGAAACACACATACATACACCCAGCAATCAGCATGAAGTAGGCGGTAGGTATAATTTTTCATTAGTAACATGCTATTCATTTAGGGTGACTGCCCTATAATTAAATCTGTTTGTTGGTACCTGATTTTTAATAGAACTGACAGCTCCATGATCCCTCCAATCGAAGCTGGCAGGGGCGGGGCCTCGGGCCAGAGCGGCTGGTTTCATTGGCTGGTGAAGAGTCCATTGACTCAGTAGCGGGTTCAGGTATGTAGAGTGAAACTCTTCCTCTGGAGAAAAACAGAAGAAGAGCAGTTAAACTTTCGGGTTACTTGAGAAGATTTTTGAAGAAAAGCTGATGCAACACATGAAAAGCAGAAGGTGAATTTCCTCTTTGGAAACTGTGTGGAAATACAAGCAACACGTACCAGTCAGGTCACTGAACTTGGTGACTCCATACTCGGCTGACCCTTGATCCAAAGACTGGAGCTTATCAGCAGTCTTCAGGTTCTCGTGGAAGATTCGCAGACGATGATCTGCCTCTGCAGGATCAAAGGTCAAACAAACACATATTTCCATTAGGGCTGTCAAAGTTAACGCAATAATAACGCGTTAACGCAAATTAGTTTTAACTCCACTAATTTCTTTAACGCATTAACACAACTTGTGAGTTTTAGGTTGTTTACGGACATGTCCACTTTATGATAATCACATGCAGTTTGGGGCAAGTCATAGTCAAGTCAGCACACTGACACACTGACAGCTGTTGTTGCCTGTTGGGCTGCAGTTTGTCATGTTATGATTTGAGCATTTTAATGCTAAATGCAGTACCTGTGAGGGTTTCTGGACAATATTTGTCATTGTTTTGTGTTGTTAATTGATTTCCATTAATAAATATATACATACATTTGCATAAAGGAGCATATTTGCCCACTCCCATGTTGATAAGAGTATTGAATACCTGACAAATCTCCCTTTAAGGCACATTTTGAACAGATAAAAAATGTGCGATTAATCACGATTAGCTATGGACAATCATGTGATTAGTCACGATTAAATATTATAATAAATTGACAACCCCTAATTTATATATTTACTTGACAATGAAAGTGTTTTACTGCCCTGTTTATTCATTTTTTTACATTTTATGTGATGGTTGCAAAACACAATGAGCATGCAGATGTTGTTTGGTAGGTGTGTTGATCTGGGTTGTTTTGACAGGAAACACGATTCTGATTTATTTATTTCAGTCTCTCTCTTGTAGTGATTTTTGGAATGTGTTGGACTCCTTATTTCCTCCATGATAATACAAATATTTTAAAAACCAATAAGCAAGAAATCAACCAATATATAAAGCTAGAAACCCAGTATCACTCCAGCCTCCGATCTCTTTTATCAAACAACCAGTCAGACCTTATCTAATCTATTATCTGCCACTTACTGACTGAGACACAAACAGCTCCTCTGTCTACACCTGTTTATCTTTTCATTCTCTGAAACTGCATTCATATTCATGTGATTAAACTGTCATGGTTATGTTGCATCTGTACGCATGATAAACTACTTCCAAAGGCGCTGAATGGATGGGGGATATTCAGCCTTATGTTTAGGTTTACATATAGGATGAAGAGCTTTTATTGTTGATACATAGGCTGTGAGTACATAAAGGGTTCAGGGTGTTCAGACAGGAAGGCAACACATTGTGCATGTTCCTATGTTTGGTATGTACCATTGTATCAGACACTCACCCTCCTGGCTGCTGTAGTCCTTATTGTATTTAACCATGAATTCCTTGAACTGGCCCAACAGCTCCACAGACTCCTGCCAGATAAAAAGCAGACAAACACACAACATCAACAACACAGGTCTTATCTTCAATCTTAAGTTTAAGATGGTGATAGCAGTTTACATAACCAATGGAACATAATATTAACACTGTTGTCAGTTCTGTTATTGATCTGATTATTATATAATTTTTACCTCCAGAGGCTGACTAGTGGATGCATCCATGACCTTGTTGGTCTCTTCTTGTTGAGGTTCAACTGATAAGAAAGACAGGACAACGTGTTATTTGTCAATGTGCACAATATTCACCTATATTTCATGTGTTCAAAAGTACATTGACTCAAATTAGTAAGTAAATAAATAAATGGAAATACGTGGAAGCTGTAGAACCATTTTTGAGTCTAAATCAGCATTTATTGGTGTGCTCATCACTATTTCACCTTTTACCTTGTTTATTTCTTTGGTATAAAGCAACACTTATCAACTAGATTAGTAAACATTAGCGTTACATAATAACAGAGCAACATAAAAAGTTTGAGGCCAGAACAGAACAAGACATGGTCAAAAGGAAGGCAACGTTTGCATAAAGTCTTTCCTCTGTGACTATGCCAAGCTGCTTTGTTAAGGTTGCTTGGCAAGATAAGTGCCAATCAATTCAAATAGATCATTTGATAATCTGGTGTAAAACCCATTTTAGATTAGATTAGATTAAACAGTTTATTAGCCACACAACCAAGGCTGGTGGAATTTGTTTTTGGTACAGTATGTTATTCTCTGCAGCACAAATAAATAAATGGATAACAAGATTATTTCCTGTATACACATTATTTTAACCAGTTTGACAGAAACACTGTCATCCTGGATGATACTGCTGCTTTTACAGTGGAAGCAAAGCATCATGGGATAACACTGAAACCATATAAACAGTAGTTCAACGGTGATTACAGTTAACGTAGACCTCTTGGGGTAACAATAAATGCAGTGCAGAGTAACCACACAGTCACTCACTGTGAACCATAGCCGTGCTCTTCAGCTACACTTGGACCAAACCATGACTCTCACATGTGTAATTATCAATGTGTTTGGCTGCTGACTGACCTTTAGGCTGGCACTTCTGTTTGAGCAGAGTCGAGGTGCCCTGCCAGGGAACGTCCCACACTTCGAACACACACACCTCCGTCTGAAACAAAAACATACACAGGACAGAGATATTATATATTATGAACAGTAAATGAACATACAGTCATACAGTATATATTCTGAGTGTTGAAAATTGATTGAATAAGTGGAATAATGTGTTTAAAACACTGCAGCCCTATCTAACAGCATGAAAGAGAGCAAGTTATTGATGTCTCTTGTGTGTCTTTATATTTTCAAGGATGACGCCTGTTTTTACCCCCTTGGCTAGATAGAAACAAACAAAAAAGTTGATGTGTCAGTGCTGTGTGAGCATGCATATTGACTTGAGGCATTATCATGCTTGGGGTTACTTCAAGTCAGGCTCAGGTCACAAGATCAGATGACTCGTGACATCTCTGCTGAACATACAGAACTACACTTAGATGTGCATTCCCATTTTTGGAATTTGACATACGTCTAAGGGAAACCTGCTTTTCTAAAGCCACGACAATAGCCTACTTTCTCTCCCTCATTCACGCTCCCTCTCACACACATCCTACCTTGAGTTTCTGCAACTCGGGATAGAAGTCACATGTCCTGAGCATGGTGGATTTCTTACATTGGGTGTTACTCAGTTCCACTGTTATGGTGTAGCGGATCCCCTTAACCAGCTGGAAAACAGAAATACACACATACAGTGATCATTTTTTATTTACAAACAAGACATATTGCCCTTAATAAAGCATTTATTCAGACATTACTCTTTAAAGTTATTTTTTTTTGGGGTCATTTTCCATTTTTATGACAGGACAGTGGATAGAGTCGTGAAAGGGGGGAGAGAGAGAGTGGATGCGGAAAGGGCCACAGGCCGGATTTGAACCCGGGCCGCCGCGGTCAGGACCAAGCCTTAATACATGGACGCCCGCTCTACCAACTGAGCTAACCCAGGCGCCCTATTCAGACATTACTCTAATCGCGTTAAAGTTTAGTATACTAGTCTAGTCAGGTCAAGTTAAGTTCAACTTTATTGTCATTTTTCCACATACAAAGTACATGGTTAAAACGAAATGTCGTTGGCGGACCAAGGTGCAAACACAGACATACAAAAACAGTCACAAACATAGAACATAACACAGTGAACAGAGTGCGACAGTGCAGCAGAATAAAAAGTGGATGACAGGATGATTAATAGAGTAAAAGCAGTATAAAGGCAATCAGGTCTTTAAAAGTACTATATATAAGCCCAATGACTCTCCAGTAGTTCTCCTTGTATAAATACCTAATAAATAGATAAATAGAAGTGTCAGTGCAAATAGTGGTCCTGAAATGTCTGTTTCATGTCCAGCAGTAGCACTAGTGATCATTCAATAGGTGTTTACCAGAATGACATTTAGGCAGACCAAGCTTTTTATTAATGTATATTGACTATGTTGTGGTATCTGGATGCTTCTTTTGCTGCATAGAGACTCTGATGGCACTAAGCCAACACTGCACAGATTGATGTACTGATAAACAAGTGTCAAGCTTGAACTCAACGATATGACTTCCGGACAGAATGAAAAGATGAACATATTGAGAGGCATGCTGCCTGTAACCTTTTCCTTACAGACTTTTTCAAAAAAGTGCCAAAATTAAAATAAATCACAAACTTGATGACAAGTCTGTGAAAGGTGAAAAGAAAAAATGAACTCTTTCATTTTTTTTTTTTATTGTAATGCATAATGATCATTTCTACCGCAGTGAGCAGTTTATGCCGTTATTATGAAGGTAAGTCCTCTTCTTTCCGGTCTCTGTGTAGCTAACTCCGTCCAGCTGACTCAGCTTTAAATGTCCTCCAGTCCTACTGTTGTTGTTTACAAAGAAGTGAGCACATACTGTTCAGAAACTCTCACTGAGATGTCACAAATCATTATACAACCCACGTTCTCTATCCAGACACGTCTGTTATGACAAAATAAGATGCTGTGAATAAATCATTGTTAAAAACATGTTAAAGTGCCCCGGTGTTGTGTTGTTACCTGTTTGGTGGCCGAGAGGAGCCGGCTGACTTTGCGGAGGTGCATGGCGTTGGAGCCCCGGTTGTAGCGCTCCTCGGCGAACTCCAGAGCCTTCTTCAGGCCGGGGTCGGACTCCTGCAGCCGGATCAGAGAGCCTGGAGGCCCGAACAGAGGCCGGTCGATGTCCTCACCCAGCCCGAACACCGAGCCCACGGCGGCGGCCAGGGCCAGCCACAGGATTACCGGACAGCGGGATCCCATCATCATGTCTGCTGCGGTGTGCTGTTGTCAGAGAGAAAATGAGCCTGTGTCCAGTGTTGGCTCAGTTATAAAGAGAGATGTTTGTTTATTTAGAAGAAAAATCGATGTTAAGTTATCAGCAGTGGTTATACAATGATATAGTGTTGCCAAACAACACTGGGATAAGACTGTGGGGGGAGACAGGAGGGGATTAGTGGGCGGGGAGTGTTCAAGAAACACTCATGATGAAACAATGTTGCACTGCTAAATCATCTGTTCTAAATCCGCAATAACATATAACATCATATATAAATAGGACGAAAAGACAAATCACCCGGTTATCTCATATGTTGGTGACTGCTAGGTGATGTGATATCATATAATGTGTTTTTAATTTTAAAAATAACTATGGTCTTTTATCACAAAATATACGGCACTCCTTACCTTTTATTTTTATTTTTTGGTTTTCCTTTATTTGGTTTTACTCAGAGATTTACATAAACATACTTAATTAGATACAAATATGAAGTGAACCAACTTTTCCACTTTTCACAATGAAATTATAGAACACACACAAATAGAACATGGGGTGCTTTTCATGTGAGATAAGATTAAATAAATAATAATAAAAAAAATTACATTTAGAAAAAAAGAAAAATTAAACAAAAATAGGGCGTTTTGGGGAAATATACTTTTTCCACTCCTTCCAAATTTCCTCAAAGTTAGTTTCTTGAAGCCTCTTTGAGAAAGTAATTCTTTCCATTACAAATATTTCATAAATTACATCATACCAGTTCTCTAATGATGGGGTATCTGGTTTAAGCCATTTCTTAGTAATTGCTTTTCTAGCAGCTACACTCAATATTCCAAATAAGTATTTTGTTTTAATATTTGTAGATGTTGAAAGTAGAAGACCAAACAGTAGTTCATCCCACTTAAAAACTATGTTTGTACCAAATATAGTAACTAATTCTGTGTAAATCTTACACCAAAAAGAATTTACTTTTGGACAGGCCCAAAACAGGTGATAGTGGTTAGCTACCTGGGAGCCACAGTTCCTCCAGCAGCTGGAAGAGCCTGAATGATGAGACTTCTGAGCAGGTTTAATAAAAAATCTACTAACAGTCTTCCAGCCAAACACGCTCCATAAGGTTGAGCTCAATATCTTCCATTGAAATTCACAATATTGTAACCAAACTTCTTCTGGAATGCAGCTATTAGTTTTGCGTTCCCATTTTTGTATCATGTAGGTAATACTTGCTATTTCAGCCTCCTGAAGTCACTCCTTCCCTTTTAAAGGTAGTCTAGGGCAAAGAAATCTGGGAACCCACTGAAAGAATATTGGGTGATATCACACACAATAATCAAGTATATTCTTTGACATGTAACACATCCTAATTACATGTACTGTAATACGATCATTCAGATATATATGTAAAAAATATTCTAGACAACAGTCTTTAATGAATCACAGTTTTTAATGATCTGCTTTCTAACTGAAAAAAATTAAAAGGACACTGTAATAGTATCCATCCTTTGTCATTTATATGTCATTCTTCTTCTGAACCAGTGCTTTTTCATACTGATGCTACTTGACAGGCCTCAGCAAACACATGGGAGCAAGTATGTCATAAATTACCAAATGATAATCCAGTGCTCTAGAAGTTTTTAAATTCAGCAAGGGAGTCAGTTCTCATGGACACCGCAAAATGCCGCTCAAGATTTGGGACACATGCAGTTGTTATTAATTTCCCCATTACCAAATACCAAAGAACATTGTAATTAAGAATCTCGTTGAACGATTTTCAAATACTACACAGTATTTTGATAACCTATACCTCTACCTTAACCCAGTAAAGCCCAAATGAATCCTCCTATTTACACAGTCCACTAAATTCACACAATACTGTCTGGCTAGCATATTGTTTCCTGTACTTTTCATACTAAAGGGACAATAGTACCCAAGATTCAAGATTCAAGATTCAAGATTCAAGATGTTTATTGTCACGCCGGTTATACAAGTTCAATCGTGTGAAATGCTTTTTGCTGGTAAAGCTCCATTAAAAATAATAAGTTATATTACAATTATAAAAGGAAATACTTTGTACAAGGGCATATTAAGAACATATACATATCAGGAAGTATGAATTTACATATATAAGAAATACTTTGTACAAGGCATATTAAGAATATATACATTAAGAACATATACAGTATAAGATATATGATTGAGGTACTTTTTGTGTGAGAAGGTGTCGTATGAATTATCTATTTAAAAGTCTGATGGCCTTTGTAAATGTGGTCTTTAAGAGGAAAAAACATTAACAGGTTCTTACACTTTAAGTTTAAAGTGATATATATATAATATTGCAACTGTGGGCCTCACACCATTGTAATTTCAGCCAATAACCAACAATAATGAAATATAGCCACTAGAGGGCGGCAGAATACCATCACTGCTTCATGTTGTTTTTTTATTATAAGGGACTTTAATTTTGAAAGTAAAAGACCTGACTCTGAGGGTCTGTCTGTGTAGATGTTTTCCTTTCACAGCTACAGCTTACATGAAAGCATGAGAATAACGTACAGGTTTTATGATGAATATTAATTGCATTTATATGCCAAATTAAGCTAAACTTTTAGGTCAGGTTCGTTTTACGGACTTTTATTGTGGAGGGTTGTGTCCGGAAGTGTTGTTGCTGCTGCTGCAGGCCTGGCAGCAGAGCTAGCGCTGCTAGCACCGCGGGGACACACAGCTCTGAGCTAACACTTAACACTTGAACAAACAGGCTGCTCGACAACATTTAACTCACACCTCGCTGGCTAATCAGGGCAACAATAGCGTTAACTTCACCCCCCCGGTGCGACAACATAGCTGTCGTGAACGGTATGACTCATTTATCTGTAGGTACCAGGTTGTAGCATTAGCATTAGCATTAGCCTGTGAGCAAAGGTCTGAACATGGAGAACCGAGGGATTGAAGACATGTTTGACTTTCGTCGGTGAGTAATCTAGCTAATTCCAGCTGCTGGTAACCTTCACATAATCAGCACAGAGTTGCACTAACTTAACCTGTGTGTTGAATAAACACAGTTCATGTTATCAGTGACGTTTGCCAGCTAACTACTGTCTGCCTCCTTTCATAACCTTTCATAAACATGCAGCTAGCTGCTAACCTAGCTGTGTGCCAGGGACAACAACGTCAGCATTGTACTGCTGTCGTTTGTTATTACACTTTGTGCAATGCTCATATCAGTATACACATCAGCTGTAGCGTTAAATGTGTCAACTATCAATTCAATTCAAACAAATTTATTAATCCCTCTAGGGGCAATTGGTTTGGAGCAGCTTGTACACAAAAAAACAGATAAAACAACAACAACAATATATATATTTATATATTTATATAAATATATATATTTATATATTTATATATATATATATATATTTATATATATATATATATATTTATAAATATTTATATATAAATATATATATTTATATATATATATATATAAAACAGGACCCAAAACGATTAATGATGTAAATTAGACTGACTAATAAATAAACAGACTGAACAAGAACAACAGAAGGATCAGTCTAATAAAGGATAAAATGATCTGTGATGGTAAAAGGATAAAAGTCCAGGAGAAATATAAAATCTAAGGAGCATTCAAGATTGAATGCTCCTTAGATTTTATATTTCTCATACTAGCTATCTTAACCTCACGTGGTTGTTGATCTTGACATGGTGAAATTAACTACTTTATCCTGATTAGCTGAGAGGGAAGTTTTCTGAAAAACTTCCTTAAAGCTCACACAGTAGGCTAGTAGATAACATGTGTATTTATATGTATGCGGAGTGAATAACCATTACCATTAACATCCCCTTTAGATTTGAAAAGTAAAAGTTGTGCTTCGACCATATAACGTTAGGCCTACTCCAACAATACATGGCCCATCTTTCACATGAATGCAGGTGGGACATGAGGCCTGTAGGTGCAGGAGGACAGGTTATGAGGGTATGATTTTAGGCCTTCTTAATATTATTGGGCATCCCAGATGTTCTCCAGCACTCAACCACCAAGACTATCAATTAGAGACACGTGTAATAACTTATGGGGAAATGAAAATTTGGACTGTGGGTTAATGTGAAACTGAAACTTAATGCAACAGTGAAGGAGATAGATAGGTGATGCTGGCAGCATTAAAATTATATTATTAGTATTGAAATTATGTCCTTTGTGGTCCAATCAGGTCCTCCCCTCTTTCAAAGGTCACAATATTTCCCTGGTTTCCAACATCTATTTCTAATAATGTAACAATGCTCAGAGGGACAATGTTGGTGCCGCCTGCATGTGCAGTATTTCAGATTTTTTAAGGAAGGTGTGTGATACATTGGCATGATTTTAGTCCTTATTGTGAGCGGTCACCTTGAAAAATAGCCTGTATAAAAATAAAATGCAAGGCCAGTGAGGTCTGTTTACAATATGAGATAAAAATGCACAAGATTCGTCACTTTAAACTTGAGAGAAATGCTCAAATTCACAATTTAGCGTTAAACTCTAGTAGTTAGAGTAATGGTAGTTTACCAGCAGATGTGGGACAGATTTACATATTTGTACTGCCCTGCAGTTTCTTTATGCCTAGTTCATATTAACAGAGTGAGGATTGCCCCAATGTCTAACGGTGTTATATTCAATACATAGTGGCAGAATGTGGAGTTTCTGTTAATGTGTGATATTTGGCAGTTAACCTTGGTGTGGAATTATTTGTTGGTTCAGTACAAGTACATTAAGTATTGAAATAAATGGAAGTCCACACTCTTTTGTTTAGCTTCCTTTTAAAGTTTGTTCATTGCTTTAAGTCACGGTCAGTGTGATTTATGTGTTCTGTCAAGATCACACCTGCAATTACACTTCACCCTTTTCAAATTTCATCCACTGCATTTAAATATGTTGTTTACTAACTGATTCTTTTCTTTGTACAGGTTTCCCAAAGATGCAGTGGTTCTCCTGCTGTTGCTGATTTACTTTCCAGTTGGCATCTGTTTGATGTTAATACGGATTTTTATCGGTGTCCACGTGTTCTTGGTCAGCTGTGCACTTCCAGAGAGTTTTGTTAGAAGGCAAGTATACATTTTTCTATGCGCACGTTTTACTCTCATCAGTAATAACAGTTGTAGTTGTGGCAGTAGTAGCTGTTGTAGCAATCATGTGTGGGTCATTAATAATAATCTTATTCTAATTAATATAAAAGTGTGTATTAATGATACATGAGGTAGTAGAAGTATAAGGAAGACGGTGACAGTTAATGCTAACACATGCTATATAATGCATACTGTGTAATTCATTAAAAATAATTGCAGCATGGCTGCCAATTACAGCTATAATGAGTAATGACTACATTAAACACAGCCACCCCACCCATAAAACACCATTAAGGCTAGTGGCTGCTCAATATACTTTAAGTGGTATGTGTCTGTTCCACAGTAACCTCTTGTAAATGAGACCTGGCTGTCAGTAACTTGTTTCCATGTTTAATTAAAGGGTATGACTGAGATTGAAGAACCACAACATATAATTAAATAACACACAATGACCTGGATGTTGCAGGAAGAGCAGTGAGAAACTGTGTGTGTTATTGAGAATGTCTCACTGCATGTTAAAAAGTTGCGGCCTCCCGATTACATCCACCTGTATTTCTTTGTTCTCTTAGATTTATTGTCAGAGTCATGTGCTCAGTCCTGGGGATGCATGTGAGACAGAAAAACCCTCGCTCCAGAGACAGAAACACCAAGCTGTACATATGCAACCACGTGACAGAGTTCGACCACAACATAATCAACCTCCTGACCCCCTGCCACACTGTGAGTGTTTTACTTTTATGTGTTATACAGTATGTTTTAAACATTTTAGCCATCTCTCATTCGTAAGAATGCTTCATGTTTCCTGTACCAGTCAGCCCGCTCCAAAGCTTCAACGCATACGCTGAAAACGGCGGTGTTGAATTCAAAGCTATATACAGTATATTGTTACAATCTTGATAGTCATAGATTAGCCCTATGAAATGACTATGCTCATTTCTGCAGTGAACTTGTGCTTCTATTTGTGTTCATAACTGCTGCACCTACAAACTTTTTTAGATCACCTACTTGTAAGTGTAACATTTGAAGCACTGTGAATGTTCTCCTAGAGAAACTACAAGGATGAATGTACATCGTATTCTGTATGTAAACTTCAACGGCTGTAGATGACGTATGCACATTTGCAGAGGAGACATTGTGTGCACTGGGACATGAAACAGAATAAAATTATGGTATTTTACTGTTAAATGCAGTGTTATTTTGCATTCACACTAAGAGCAAAGCAAATTTTTGCCTCGCTTTACTCGCGCAAGTTGGACCGCCGGTATCATTTGTGTTCATTCGTGCTAGACGCACTTGAGAGAAGAAGCTTGTCTCCATAGATACCAACAACGTTTCTCTCCACCATCATCCATGGAAGAAATAACCACTGCTGCTTTGTACATGTTGTGGAAGTCCCAGATATGTCAGAAAACCAAATGCCGCCGTGTCTGGGTTCATATCATCACCTGGTGGCGAGCTGTATTCACATACAGTGCCATTGCACTGACTGTTTCTAGCAAGCCACACGTCGCTACTGCGGTATGAACCCAAAATAAACAGATTGTGCTGTGATGTAATTGCAATGAACATATCAAAAGGATGCTGAAAATCTACATAATAATGCAGATTTGTAAAAAGTCTGAATTCATGCTTTGTCAGGTCTGTCCGCAAGACAACAATCAAACAACTTTTAAATTGCTTGTTTTCTGACTGGAGTTTGGCTCGATCAGTGCTAGGCTACGCAGCTGCTCCATCAACAGTCGAGATAAAGTCATCTAGGCATAAATACGGCAGCGACGTTGTTTATACCATAGACAGTCTGTGGTTTGCACACATACATTTATACACAGAGTTTCGTCCGGTCTCTGTACAAATATGATGTACTATCATAGCTTTGGGTGCCCACAAGACAGCTGCAATATTTTTTTCCTCCATTTCTGATTCAACAACATCAGGACGTCAGTGCTGACAGGAAGAGATTCTCAACACTGACAGGGTTTCGTGACACAGCATCACGCAAATTTCTCACTCAAGTTGAATTATTTCAACTCCTGCGAATACACGAACGTCGCGGATTTGGGTCGTTTCGCCTCTTTGCATCGACTTTGTTTATAATCGCACCATGCGAAAAGTTTGCTTCGCTCTTGGTGTGATTGCGGCATTAGGTAACCATGCTCTGTCTCTTTCTGCTTGTCAGCCTCAGTTAGAGGGCTCCACAGGCTTTGTGTGTTGGGCCAGAGGATTCATGGAAATCCATTCGGCATCTGGACAGGAAGCAATAGGAGAGACTCTTCAGAGGTACTGCTCAACTGAAGGCACCCCACCTTTGCTCCTGTTTCCTGAAGAGGACACCACAAACGGCCGTGCTGGCCTGTTGAAGTTCAGGTTAGTGTTGACATTTCTGTTGCAGCATCGATCTACTCAGTGTTTGATTTATGTCACTAACGACAACAGTTATTATTTGTAAGTGGAAATTAGTTGATGCAATTCGACCAGAAAGTATGACTCACTGAGAAAATGTAACACTTTTTCCTGCAAATTCGACTTTAGCTCTCTTTGTTTCTGTTTTTTGAATAGTTCTATTCATATTTACCTACAATAATTAAAGCAGTCCTACAGCCCAGCAGTAACTGTTTGGGATCTGTCAGTATTTGCACATTGAGACAGTGTTTTGGCCTCATACTCATGACTGTGGTTGTAGAAAGTGATGCAATCAAGCCAGCCACAAATTATCATTCCTCTTCCATGGCACTTTGAGATAGAGATTAATTACTTTGGCGGTTGTTTCCCCTCACTAATTTCCCTCCAGAGTTCTACGGGCAAATTAGTGTAAGGAAGTGAAAACAGCTGTAAAATTGATTCATTTCTATCGTTAATTTGAGTAACTCAGAACCAAGTGTGCTATATCTTCAGCTGAAGTCTCCTGGAGAGATGCAATGAAACCTAATCAAAGAGGGAGGAGCACTTCATAATAGGATCAAGAACATTGGATACCACTTTAAAATAACTACCATTTATAAATGGTAATTTGATAGTTAATAGTTATTTTACTGTTAAGAAATCATGGACTTAAAATTAATAATGTTTACTAATTATTAGTAATGCTATAGTTTATGTTTTAACAGATTATTGTTGCACACATAACATTTTATATACTATATTATAAGTATTTGTTAATGATTATGAAATTATTTTTTAACCTTAATGAAATTGTTTGTAAATTATCTATAAACTTTACATAGATGGAACAGATAATTGTAACACTTTGTTAATGGTCAATAACTAATTAGTTTGTAAACCATCTATAAATATTATTTGGACGGCTATTATAAAGTTGCAACTGATGATTATAATATATTGTTAAATGGTTAATAAATACTTTGTAAAGCATTTATAAACATTATTTAGATAGATCGTTAATACTTTGTCAATGGTTAATAATTAGTTTCTGGTCCATCTATCTATGTGATGTTTATAGATGTTGTACAAACGATTTCTTAAAAGGTTACAAATCCTGTAAATGATAATCACTAACACATACTTAATATAGTATATACAATGTTATAATGTGTACAACAATAAACTGTTAATAGTTTACTAATGTAATCAGAATGTAATTGTTATAATCTCTTATCAGCTATGATACAATATAAAATGTATAAACTAATGATTTCATATTGCACAAACTACAGATAAAATGACAGAAATCATAGCATTACTAATAATCATTAAACATTATTAATTATCATTTCTTTCTTCTTATTATTCTTTTAAAATAACTTAACTAAGTTTAATTAACTATCAACTTACCATTTATAAATGACGGTTATTATGAAGTTTCACCGAATATTGCAATGCTTTTGTTTGCAGAGTTCTGAAATTCAGTTTATATTAGTTTTTCACTGCAAACTAAAATCACTAAATCAGACCAAAACTCTGTTGTGCCATGTACAAAACACACCACCAGTTTACTGGTCTCATGATCCTCAATGTTGCTTTATTAATATTTTCAAATGAAATAAATTTGATGTCTTAAGAAATTCTATTTCTCTTAAGTAAGAGATTTTGCTTATTCAACCTTACAGACTCACCAACTAACATACTACATATATATTTTCCCCCTCAGTTCCTGGCCTTTCTCACTGACTGATTCCATTCAACCTGTGGCCTTACGGGTGACCAGACCATTGATTGCTTTGGTAATGTCCTTTGAACAAAAATAAGATGAATAGCTTTACAAAAATATGATTATTGTGTATTTACAGCATTCACTGTTTGAATCTAGAATATCTGAGTGTTGCACAACAAGTACAAGAAGAAATTTCTTAATGTGGTTGGTAATGACATATAAGCCTGTAACCAGAGGAAAGAAAGAACTCAATAGGGGGAAATAATGCATTTTATGTACCATTCCAAATTGTGGAAAATCAGTAAAAAATGAGTGAACTTTCCTGGAAGTAACAGCAAGCTGATTAGTGTGGGCCGCTTAAATCTAATCCAGCCATCTCAGTACTGAGAATAATTGTGTCTTGTGTTTCTGTGAGCAGCAGTGGCTACAGTTTTACAATCAGTGAGGATATTTTTAAATAACTGCAGGACAGTTTGGGTCACCAGGACACCCTGCCACAGCTATTATTGTCCATATTCTCTCTGTGAGTGTTTGTGCATACATAGTGAAATGTAGGGCATGTCACACTACACTGTAATATGATATTATGACATTATGATTGAGTTCATTGTATTTTTTCTGTCCACAGAGCACACCTGAGTCAAGCTGGCTGACGGAGCTCTTATGGACATTTTTTGCTCCATGTACAGTGTATCATGTAAGGTACTAAATAATTTGTATCATTATTTCTATCATCAATTGTTTTTTTTAAGTGGAATCGTGATCCTCTGCAGTCAAATGATCAATAATAATCCAATAGTTTCATTTTTCATGTAAACCGAGGTAGTTTTGTGGATATGTGAGTTGAGTACAAAAAGACAAAAGCTGATGAAAACACTTGGCTTTAGCACAACTACCAACCCCAAGCTCATCTTCTCTGGCCAGTAATGTATATTAATGAGCACAAGTTTCAAATGGTTTTAAAACTAAATTGCTTTTGTGAGTAATTGTTTAATGGGGAGTTCCAAATGCAGTTTTTAAATAGATTCTGAACATTTCTATTGCCATAATTGTTTTTCTTTTTTCTTTTCATCCCAGTTGGCTCCCACCAGTATCCAGACAAGATGGGGAGTCCATGCAGGAGTTTGCCAACAAAGTCCAGGAGGTAAAACCAGTGTTTGCCAGTTGAGTGGTTTCATAAAGAGTTTGATTTGTAACAGAAAAGACTAAGGGTGTCAAGATACTAGAAATTTAGTAGTCAATACCAATACTAGTGAAATTAGGGCTGCACAATTAATCAAATATTAATCGCATTCACAATTTTGGCTTCCCACAATCCCACAAAAAATTAACATGATCAACTGCAATATTGACGTTATAATGCATGCCCTGCTCATAGAAATCTCTGCTGCATAAACTAAGTGCTTCCTATCTAACTAAGCTAGAGATGCACCGTCAATTAGCAGCCGATCGAAGCCGGCCGGTTTTCAGCAGTCTCATATATCTGTTTTTTTGCCGATCACACACACATGTGCAGCCGCCACATGATGGTTTTACGTCGGCACGCAGCGGCAACAGTCAGTAACGTAATCTTGTAAAATGTAGTTTTTGGCTAGAAAGAATGAATAAACCCAGTTGTTTGAAGGAGATGTTTTCACAGCAATATAGAATAGATATTAGAGAGGGAATTATGATCTGTTTGTTTTAACTTACAAACAGTCCCTTTTTAAATGTGAAATTGCAACAAAAATATTTTGTCCCTAAAATCTATGAGTAATCGTGATGATAATCGCCTTTCAATATTGATCAAAATAATCGTGATAATCATTTTGGCCATAATCATGCAGCCATAAGTGAAATTCCATGATTCTCGATAACAATTCAATACCACAGTAAAAAACTAAAATAAAACAATAAATCCCATGCACTTCAACATCCACCCCTTTATTACCGTTTACATACTGTTTTTTGTTAGGAAGTTAAACAGGTTATAATTCCCTCTCTATTATCTATTTTATATTGCTGTGAAAACATCTCCTTCAAACAACTGTATTTATTTAAGTTTCTCGCTTACAGTTGAACGCATCATGATAAGGTTATAAATTACCTTTGCCCAATAGCCATTTTTACTGAATAGAGCCTGAATGTATCATAATGTCATCAATGGCACCTCCCGTGTTGAAATCGGTAGGACGAGAGTTAGTTAACGTTAGCTGTTAGCAGCCGGTAAGCAACACAGTCCTGCAGCTTACATTAATGTTAACTAGCTCTCGTCTTGCTGATTTCAACACAGATTTGTTGTTCACAGTGTAGCATTATCAGGGAAAAAAGAGGGTGCAATAGCGTGCATTCCCTGGATGCCTCGATAGTGAGTTTACTTTGTCCCAAACATATTTTCTATTGTCCCCTGGACGATGGGACACCTGTGGTACTGTAGAAAAATGAATACCATCACATTTTCAGAATCTTTGCATCGACTTAATACCAAAGTATCCGTTCTCATGACATCTCTAGTAAAGACAAATAACAATTTATTGAGTTTTCTGACCCCAGCACCCATACCCAGGCCCCTCATTAGGAAACTACAATGACTACTACAATATTTAGTTCCCTAAAAGCACAATATTGTTAGATTTTTATCCCCCCCTATATTTTGTCTCACTAAATGCCTCCTCTTTGTTGCCTTTGTGCTGCAATCGTACGCTAAAGGTGTGTTTTATTTGTCTTTAATTTCAGCTACTAGCTGGTGAACTTGGCTTGGTCTCCACCAAGATCACTAAAGCTGATAAAGCTGAGCACATCAAACGGAAAAGGCACACTGTACCACAAACGTCTACAAGTAAGTCAATCACATGAACACACAATACACCTGATTCTCTACCTGTAAGGATCCTGCTGGTTGTTTTGTTGGGGGGATGGTCAGCTGTGCTTTTCCTTACCGTAGGTGTCAGACCTGGATCTATTGGCCTTGGTTTCATGGTCCAGAGTTTGGGTACAGATGATCATAGGATTGCTAAGATGGCCCAACAGGTGAAGGACGTGCTGCCTCATGTCCCACTGAATGTCATCGCGAAGGACTTAGGTAGGGCCCAATATCAGTGCATGTTTACATTTTGACGTCCCTGCCAACTCGCTCGAATGTACTGTCATTATTTATTATTATGTCACTCTGCTCTATTCATTCTTCCAATTTGTAATACATCCCTCAAAAACTTGAATATGCTTTAAATTGCTATGCACTTACAGCTGTCTCTTGATTGTGTACAGCAAAAACCAATTGTGTCGACACCACCATAACAAATCTGCTGGAGAACAAGGAGGAAAGTCCAATGGAAGCAACCGGGACGCCGACATTTGGATCTTCTATGGACAGCTCCTACTGCTCTGGTTCTTCTCCCACCATAAAGGTTTGACGATTCAACATGCTGCTGTGTCTGAACTGTCTGATGGGGAAATCTATCATTTAGGATCCATTTTAATCATCTGTAAACATTAGGGCTGTTAAGCTTAACGTGATAATGCGTTAACGCAAATTTGTTTTAACGCCACAAATTTCTCTAACGCAATTTGGGATTTTTAGGTTGTAGCAGGCTCAGTTTTAAAGCTAGAGTGAAGATACGCATCATATCAAACTAGAAAACCAAAGGAATCCATTGGTACCAACCATGTCATACTAGCTTGTCGAAAGGAGGCCAAATAACGCTCCAAACTTGCGCTAAATTTTGGCGAGGAAAAACTGTCATGGCCATTTTCAAAGGGGTCCCTTGACCTCTGACCTCCAGATATGTGAATGAAAATGGGTTCTATGGGTACCCACGAGTCTCCCCTTTACAGACATGCCCACTTTATGATAATCACATGCAGTTTGGGGCAAGTCATAGCCAAGTCAGCACACTGTTGTTGCCTGTTGGGCTGCAGTTTGCCATGTTATGATTTGAGCATATTTTGTATGCTAAATGCAGTACCTGTGAGGGTTATTATCCAATAATAAATATATACATACATTTCTTAAAGCAAGCATACTTGCCCACTCCGATTAATCGCATGATTGTCTATAGTTAATCTGGTTTAATCTGTTTATTTTCTCCGTTCTCAAAATATGTTAAAACCAATAAGCAACCAATATATAAATGAAGCTGAAATGAAGTTCATATTTCCTAGAACTTTACTGGGGAATTATATGTTGCATTAGAAACAGTTAAATATTGGACTTTTTAGTTCAGCTACTTTTATCTTGTGCCAGATTTAAAAGCAATCCATCTAGCTTGTTGTTTTTTTACTAAATTGATAATTCAGTTTTCTTTTCATCCACAGCCTGCTGCCAAATCATTTGGGAGATCACCAGTTGACAGACATTTGTCTCTTCAAGAGAGAAAAGAAGCGATGTATAGTTTTGCAAGAAGGTGAGGTTTTCCTGCCGTCAGCATCATTACAGCATACAAGAGTTTAGTATTAGTATTAGTATTATTTCGCAAGAGGAGCAGAATTTTTGTGTTAATATTGCAGCAGAAATGGCAGAAAGGTCAGCCACACGTGGTGGGATCAAATCATCCATTAGAGTCTCAACTATTGTTTTAATCCAATATTTCAGGACTCATTGAAAGTCTGTTCAGTTCATGTTAATAAGACACCTCAGAGATAAGCCAAAGCTGCTTCATTATGTACAACATCCTTCAGTTGTGCAGAACTGAACAGTTTTGCAATATTAATTTGGTTTGAGATTTACTTTGAATTCATTCCTAGGGTCGTGTCTGTCGCTCAATACTGATTCTACGTAGTGTTAAAGCTGCACCAGGGAAAAGTCTTTACTAATTTAGACCCTACAGATTAGTTCTGAAATCCAGACCGCCTCTGAAACAGCAGTGAAGGAGGAAATCATTGAGAGAAAAGTGGACTGACCAATATGAAACCTCTTAACTGTCTTGTAAAGCATTGTCGACCAGCAGTGTGCAGGTCACCTGACATTAACCATATATACCAAGTGTGTGATCATTAGATTATTGATCGATTACACAACGCTTACAAAGCAAAGTAAAAACTGAATGTTTTATTTGTTTTTCTTCATCTAGACGCTACATTGAAAAACACGGATTGGATCAAGAAGACAGTCACTGAACACACTTTGGGTCAAGCCATCATTGAAAACATGTCAGAGAGAAGCATATTCAACTTGCATAGCTGTCTAATTTGAATGGTGATTTTATATTCTGTCAAAAGGTTCTGTTGCAAAACAGATTTTGTTAATTGCAAATAACGGAGACAACTATTTAGAACATGTACACGTTGATGGAATGGTGATTATGCATGTGTTTAATTCTTCATTCTGGATGATACATAATTTTGATAACAATTTGTATTACGATCCACTGACTGTGAATCATCTATTTATTTTTATAATGTCCAGAGTTGTCGATGAAAATAAAGTTCAGCTTGACCTTAAGAAATTTGTCACTGATGGTTTTGATTAAGCGTTGACTTGTATGTCCACAGCTTGGCCTAGAGAAGAAAATTATTACATTACATTTAAGGACTACTGTCATATTTCTTTGGGTGTGGCAGGGATGCTTGCTCTCTCCCTTCCTCTTCCTCCTCTGCATAGACTGGACTATGAAACATGTAACCAGCAATAACCAAATCGGCATACAGTGGAACCTGACCGAACAGCTAGAAGATCTGGATTTTGCTGATGATCTGACTCTACTAGCACACACACACCAACAGATGCAAGGAAAATCACACAAACTAGAGATAACCGCTGCCTCCCTTGGCCTCAACATCAACTCATCAAAAACAGAGGTAATGCGAATCAACAACAAGAACAACCCACCAATAATGGATCAAAACCAGCTAAAGGAAGTAGCCAGGAAACAATAGAAATTCAAATCAAGAGGAGAAAATGGAAGTGGATAGTTCAAACAGTCAGAAGACAAAATAAATAGATCCAAAAGCAGGCTCTAACATGGAACCCACAAGGAAAGAGGAAGAGAGGATGTCCTAGAACCACCTGGAGAAGAACCACAGAACAGGAGATGAAGAGGGAAGGGCTGTCATGGCAACAACTGGATCGGAGGGCACAAGACCGGAGATGATGGAGGGGCTTCATCGATGGCCTATGTTCCTTAGGGAATTTAAAGGCTTAAGTAAGTAAGTATGTCGTATTTCTTTATATTTTCTAATGCATGGCTTCATTTCTCCCAAATGTAAGACAAACAAATCCTGCCACAAGAGGGAGCCAGAGAGTAAGTCTATGTTTGTGCCACCGACGCCCATCGGTCCCACAACAAGTATTAAGTAAAATAGTCTGCACTGGAATCTCTTCCAAAAAAAAAAGTCATTGTATAGTATGTCAAAAAAATTAAAAAAGTCATGGTATAGTATGTTGAAAAAAAATCATAGTATCGTATGTCGAAAAAATAAAAAAAGTCATAGTATTAAATTAAAAAATATATACTATATTATATCGAAAAAATAAAAAATGGTCATAATATATGTAAAAATAAATCATTGTATAGTATGTCGAAAAAAAGTCATAGTATAGTGTGTCGAAAAATAGTGATGGTATAGTATGTCGACAAAAAGTCATAGTATAGTATGTTTAAAAAAGTCACTATAGTATGTAGAAAAAAAAGTCATAGTATAGTATGTTTAAAAAAAGTCAGTATAGTATGTAGAAAAAAAAGTCATAGTATAGTGTGTCGAAAAATAGTAATGGTATAGTATGTCGACAAAAAGTCATAGTATAGTATGTTTAAAAAAAGTCAGTATAGTATGTAGAAAAAAAAGTCATAGTATAGTATGTTTAAAAAAAGTCACTATAGTATGTAGAAAAAAAAGTCATAGTATAGTATGTTTAAAAAAAGTCAGTATAGTATGTAGAAAAAAAAGTCATAGTATAGTGTGTCGAAAAATAGTAATGGTATAGTATGTCGACAAAAAGTCATAGTATAGTATGTTTAAAAAAAGTCAGTATAGTATGTAGAAAAAAAAGTCATAGTATAGTATGTTTAAAAAAAGTCAGTATAGTATGTAGAAAAAAAAGTCATAGTATAGTATGTTTAAAAAAAGTCAGTATAGTATGTAGAAAAAAAAGTCATAGTATAGTGTGTCGAAAAATAGTAATGGTATAGTATGTCGACAAAAAGTCATAGTATAGTATGTTTTAAAAAAGTCATAACATATACAAAATTTTAAAAAAAGTCATACTATAGTAGGTCGAAGAAAAGGCATAGTGTAGTAAGACAAAAAATCTCATAGTATAATATATAAAAAAAATTTAAGTCATAGTACAGTATGTCGAAAAAATAAGTCATAGTATTGCATGTCAAAAATGTCATAGTATAGTATGTCTGAAAAAAACCCAACTCATAGAATAGTATGTGGAAAACAGGTCATAGTATAGTATGTTGAAAAAAAGTTATAGTATAGGATGTTAAAAAAAGTCATAGTATAGTATGTCAAAAAATAAAAAAATATCATAGTATATAGTATATCGAAAAAAAATTAAAAAACATCATAGTATAGTATGTCGAAAAAATAAAAAAAGTCATAGTATAGTAGTATAGTATATAGTACTAAAAAAGTCATAGTATAGTAAAAAATAAATAAGTCATAGTATAGTACGTCGAAAAAAAGTCATAGTACAGTATGGCGAAGAAATTTTAAAAAGTCATAGTATAGTATGTCGAAAAAATAAAAGTCATAGTATAGTATATCTTAAAAAGACATAGTATAATGTGAAAGAAAATTAAAAAAGTCATACCACAGTATGTCGAAAAAATAAAAAAGTCATAGTAAAACATTTGGAATAAAGTCATAGTATGATATATGAAAGAAAATTTTTAAAAGACATACTATATTATATCAAAAAATACTGTTGAAAAAATAAAAAAGTCATAATATAGTATGTCGAAAAAAAGTCAGTGTAGTATGGTGAAGAAATTTTTAAAAGTCATAGTATAGTATATTGGAAAAAAAAACTCATAGTATAGTATGTCGAAAAAATAAAAGTCATAATATAGCATATCGAAAAATAAGTCATATTATAGTATGTCGAAAAAAAAGTCATAGTATAGTATGTCGAAAAATAAAAAAAGGCATAGTGTAGTAAAGCAAAAAAAGTCATAGAATATATCCTTTTTTTAATTCATAGTATAGTATGTCGAAAAAATAAAAGTCATAGTATGGCATGTCAAAAAAAATAATATTATAGTATGTCAAGAAAAAAAACAACTCATATTATAGTATGTGGAAAAAAGGTCATAGTATAGTATGTCGAAAAAAATAAAGTCATAATATAGTATGTCGAAAGATAAAAAAAAGCCATAGTATAGTATGTCGAAAAAATAAAAGTCATAGTATAGTATGTTGAAAAAAATAAGTCATAGTATATTGAAAAAATAAAAGTCATCGTATGTATGTTGAATAAAATAAAAGTCACAGTATAGTATGTCGAAAAAAACAAAAAAAAGTAATAGTATAGGATGTTGAAAAAAATGTTATAGTATTATACACACTTCATTTATCCTACTTTCCTGTGAACTCTGTACAACCAACGAATTGCTGGACTTTTGTAAAGGTCAGTCAGGGTCGTTTGTTTAATGTACACCGACTGGCTCTGTGTCTCTGCGACTCAACCACATTTTAATGACTATTATCAAACAGATACATTTCTGTTTAAATAACCTTAGAAGTTCATATTCCCCACAGTCCGTAAAGGCAGCTTTTCCTCCCTACACCGGATATGACGTTGTCTTCCTTCCTCCCTAACCACAGACACATTAAGCTCCAGAGTCAGAGTTAGCTTTAGAGATGTCAGGAGTCGAGGACATATCAGACGAGTCTGTGGACGTGAAAGAAGACACGGGGTTTGATGTAGAGGCTGAGGACCAGCTCGAGGATGATTACTTTCTTGACCCGACTCGCTATATCTTCTACAGGTAATGTCTGGTTGTGATTAAAGCATGAATGAAGTGGTGTTGTTGTAGTGGCTAGCTAGATAGCTGCTCTAACAGTCACCACTCCTTCCATATGTCTTAGTTAATGTTAATGTTGGATAACTTCTAGTCTAGTTAATGTTTGACACAGTAACGTTACCAGCTCATTGGATCCAACAGCAAACATTACACAGTTATTTAGTGGTGTAGTGTTGTGCTAATTGCATTTGTTTAACAGCAGTAGTCAGTAGTAAGGAGTGCTAGCTACATTAGCAGGCAGAGTCTGATGTTAGCAGCCAGGAGATCCACCTCCATGTTTCTGTGTTTCTGTGTTTCAGAGACCGAAAGGAGTGGGCTGACCTGGAGCCTGTTCCTCAGGATGATGGACCAAATCCGGTAGTGAAGATCGCCTACTCTGAGAAATGTAAGATTTTTAGGATAACTTGTTAGTGAGAGATGGGAGCCACATAGAGGCAAGGCAAGTTTATTTATATAGCACATTTCATACACAGAGGCAATTCAAAGTGCTTTACATATAATCATAATAATACATTTATTTATATAGCACTTCTCAAAACAGATGTTACAAAGTGCTTCACAAGACAATAAAAAGCAGATAAATAAAGTAAAAGATATGGTAACTGCTAAAACAGAACATCACAGAACATATCAATAATAATAGAAGTGGTAAAATGGTAGGACAAGTTGATAAAACAAATAAACAGTATATATATATATATATATATATATATATACATAAATGTACACATGCGTCCAGAAACGGATGTATACATACATATATTTATACCCAGTCTTCTACTTATAGGAATGCTATCCTAAAAAAAATGTGTTTTCAAAAGTTTTTTAAAAGTGGATACAGAGTTAGATGATGGTATCTCTATAGGAAGTGCAGTCCAGAGTTTGGGAGCCCTGACAGCAAAAGCCTGATCGCCTCTCGTCACAAATTTGGACCTGGGAACAGCAAGAAGTAGCTGATCAGATGATCTCAGACCACCTACAGGCGTATAGGGTGTTAAGAGATCCATTATGTATTCTGGGGTCAGATAAAGTTGTGCTTTAAAAGTGTATATATATATATATATATATATATATATATATATATATATATATATATAAAAGCAAGATAAAAGAGCACAAAGTGCAAAAGATAAAAACGAATAAAAGAATATAAAAGTATAAGTTAAAAGAAAAAAAAAATTAAAAGGATAATAAAAACAATCAAAATACAGTAAAATACAGCATTTGATCAATTAAGAAAAGCGTCTGAGAACAGTTTGGTCTTGAGTCTAGATCTGAAAGTGGCCACTGTTGGTGCATCTTTGATCTCATCTGGAAGTTTGTTCCACAGTTGAGCAGCGTAGCAGCTAAAAGCAGCCTCACCATGTTTCCTTCTGACCTTGGGTACTACTAATAGATTTTATTCCCAGCGACCTTAGAGGTCTAGTAGGTGTGTACTGCTGAAGCATATCTGAGAGGTAATTTGGACCTACCCCCTTTTAGTGATTTGTAAACAAGCAGTAGTGTTTTAAAGTCAATTCTGTGACTTACTGGGAGCCAGTGTAGGGACTTAAGTACTGGAGTGATGTGATCAGTTCTTTTGTTTTTTGTAAGAACTCTAGCAGCATAGAGGATGTGAAAGTGATGAGCAAGCACTTAAAGATGCCTTTAGAAACCATAGCTTATAACATGATACATCTGTAATAAATGAATGATTATAATAACTATAACTTTACCATAGTGCCACAGAGTAATAACTTTGTTGATGTTTATAACTAGTGTATATATATTTCTTCCCACAGTCTCAGATGTGTATGACTATTTCCGAGCACTCCTGAAGAATGATGAAAGAAGTGATCGGGCCTTCTCCTTGACAGCAGAGGCCATTGAGCTGAATGCTGCCAATTACACAGTTTGGTGAGCATGCTGCATGTTTGGAATATGAAAAACTAATGTTAACTATTTAGTACTGTCTCATTTTCACATCATGGGGAACAAAAACAGGAGAGATAATTTTCTGTTTCGTGGTCATCATGGTTTATAGATAGAAGGAGAAAAAGCCTCACTTTGGAGGGAGTACTCCTACTGATGCTGGGCTGTGGATCATAAAAGCTGCTCCTCCTCAGTCAAACAGTGTGACATTTTATATTTTTAGATCTCAAGTTGTGTTTGGATAGAGCTGTCCCTTAATGAACACACTCTCTCAAATTGTCGCTTAGCCAATTCATTTTACATGTATTTTACCTTCTGAATGAAAATGTAGTAGGACCAGTACATCTGTTTATTGACAGTTGTTGGGTTTGGGTATGTGCAGGCACTACAGGCGAGTACTGCTGCAAGCCCTATCGAAGGACCTGAGGGAGGAGATGAGGTACATTACTGCCATCATCGAGGAGCAACCCAAAAACTATCAAGTCTGGTGAGTGCTGGCAAATTCTTTTCAGGTCACATTTTTTATGTAGCAGTTGTTAAATGATGTGACAATACTTAAAGGCTATAGTGTGTAGGATTTGGCATCTAGTGGTGTGATTGGCGATTGCAACCAACTGAGTACCCCTCTGCTCACTCCTCCCTTTCCAAGACTGCGGTAACGCGAGCTGCCGAGTGCAAAACCGTGGTAACGCCTTTCGCCTCCCTCAGAGGTCATCCTTACAATAACAACACCACTTTAGGAGCAACGGAAGTCAGACGGTGGCTGGCGGTACCACGATATTGCACTCTGCGGCTCGCGTTACCACAGTTTCACAAGCGTGTCGGAGAACTACGGTGGCCTTCAGGTAACGCAAAAACATGAAAGGCTCTCTCTAGAGCCAGTGTTTGGTTTGTCCGTTCTGGGTTACTGTTGAAACACAGTGGAGCAACATGGCGGACTCGGTGAAGAGGACCCGCTCCCTATGTAGATATGAAGGGCTCATTCTAAGCTAACGAAAACACAACAATTCTTAGTTTCAGGTGCTTATACACTAATGAAAACATAGTTATGGATATTATATTCCATTTCTGCTAATAAATTCCCCCTGAAATGTTACACACTGTTCCTTTAAGAAAATATTCATGATCAGAGTCATTAATATATGTACATGTTTTAAGTAAGCTTTTTTTTTTTTTTTTTTTACCAAATAACAATGGGTTGGAAAATAAGAGTTTTTCTCAAAAAGACAAGATTTGTAGACAGTGGAGAAAGATAGGTGAAGCAAGGTATTTCTAAAATGATTCAGTTTAATGAAAACATAGAAAAAAGAAATAAAGACTGGTTTTCTAATCTCCTCTTCCAGGCATCACAGACGTATGGTGGTCGAGTGGTTGAAAGACCCCTCAGAGGAACTAGAGTTCATTGCGGACATTCTCAGCCAAGATGCAAAGAACTACCACGCCTGGCAGCACAGACAGTGGGTCATCCAGGTAGGTGTTGGAGCTCTTAGCAGAGTTTGGCTTAACAAATGAGGGCTGAGATCCAGTTTTCTGCCCACAGCGAGCCACTCTGCCAGAATGAATCCTCGACTTATTCATTTGGTTGTTTGTCGATGCGTTGTTCGAGTCCCTCTGTGGTCAGCATTTATCTCGTGGATCGCAGGGCCACCACTAAAGGCACTACATGATTATGTTTACAAGCACGTTGCCAACATTTGTCTCATTCAATCTGCAGGAGTACAAACTGTGGGACAATGAGCTGGAGTTTGTGGAGTGCCTTCTGGAAGAAGATGTGAGGAATAACTCTGCATGGAACCAGAGGCATTTTGTAATTTCTCACACCACAGGCTTCTCTGATCCAGCCATAGTGGAGAGAGAGATTCAGTGAGTACTTTTCCTAAAAAAATCTGGACGAGTTGGACACAGTTAATTGAACCTTTCAAGTTGGCTGAAAAGTGATAGCAATTTCTGGACTTCCAACCATAAATAGCTCACATTTAAACTCAGTGTTTAAAAGGAATGCTTTCTAAAGTGTTGAGCGTAATTTCATGTATTTACTTACAAATATATAGATTTCTTATGAACAAGCTGTACGACTAACAAAAGTTTATTTTTAAAAGCAAAAAAGTTTCGTGCTTCAGAAGTTTTGTGTTTCATGCATCTGACTGATTTCCCTCTCTTTGTCTAAGGTATTGTCTGATCCAGATCAAGAAAGCTCCCCACAATGAAAGTGCATGGAACTATTTGAAAGGGTAAGATATCACATATCAGGAAATCTGCAAGGTGCAAAGATATTTGTATTTCCTTGTATTTGTTCGCCCGGACTGGTTCAGTCTGACTGAAAGAGACAGATAAAGATATATTTCAGTGTGCCATCCTCATTCAGACATTCGCAATATATGACATGCTACAGGAGAAAAACCAAGTGGAGACTCAGTTATTAAAAATGGAAAAGCTCACTGACAGTATCCCTTCTTCTTTTTTTTTCCCAAGGATGCTGCAAGACCAAGGTCTGTCGTCTCCGCCAGGCCTGCTGGAGAGGATCCTTGAGCTGAAGGAGACGCACTGTTCATCTTATCTTCTTGCATTTCTGTTTGATTGCTACGAGGACGCCCTGGAGACCAGCAACAAAAAAGAAAACGTGACGGAAGAGGAACGAAAGGAAACTTTAATAAGCGCTCTAGAAGTAAGTGTTGAAGGAAAATACAACCTTAGAAATGGTTACAACTTTGTGATTAGCATGTGTTTAATATTAGCTGTTAAAGCTTGGGGATGCAGGTTGGAGCAAATGTGATTAAAAAAAAAAATAAAAAAGCTATTTATAAAATGGTCACTATATCCTGAGAGTAGTCCATGAGACAGGTCATCTGAAAAAAAATCATGTGCCTCTGTGTCCTCTGGTGCTCCTAATGGCAAAAGAACAATCAGAGCCTTGCCGTCTCTGAGCAGCTGTCAATCACTCGCGAACTCACAGGTCATTTCACAGAGAGAACGTTTCTATTGGCTGTTCATTCAACGGAGGCAGCTGTCAGTCATTTGCAAACTCTGATCAAACGGTCAAACTAGGCAGCGCTGATCAAATATGAATCTATATTCTGTTACTGTAATGCCTATTTCTCGCATAAAATGTTTTCAGAAGCATCTTGTAGTGTACTGTTTAGCTGTAAAATGAGAAAGTTTGTGACCCGGCAGCCATGTTGAGATCAGTTGAGGAAATCCCAAGCACCGCCCACCAGCCAGAGCAAACTTTCTCATTTTACAGCTAAACAGTACACTACAAGATGTTTCTGAAAACATTTTATGAGAGAAATAGGCATTACAGTAGCAGAATATTGATTAATATTTGATCAGCGCTGCCTAGTTTGACTATTTGATCAGAGTTTGCGAGTGATTGACAGCTGCCTCCTTTGAATGAACAGCCAATAGGAACGCTCTCTCTGTGAAATGACCTGTGATTGGCCAAAGTCCGATTTTTTTTTTTTTTTTAAAGCCTGCAAACAGAGCCATTAGTGGGTGCGGAAGTCTGGTTTTCTTGAACACTTGAATTACAATATGCTGAAATGTTATTGTGGAATTTTCGCCCAATGATGCCAAAAATATTCTGCCTACTGCCACTTAAAAAAAATTGTTGCATTCCAATAAATCTGAGTGATCAAGATTATTTTATTTTGGAAATGAACAGAAAATTGCGCCATTATTGTTTTTTTCTGATCTTTTTTGTGTTTGTTCTCCCCCCCTTGAAGATTTGTCAGCTTCTGGCTCAGGAGAAGGACACCATCCGTAAGGAGTACTGGCTGTTTTTGGGACGTTCTTTAAAGAACAAACACGGAAGCAGTGATGAGCCTCTGGCAGACGATCCTTAACCATCAGTCCCAGCGTCCGGGCAGCAGGAGATGAGCTAGACCACCAGGAGGCTCGCACCTTTTCCACTCCTATCCTGCTTCACCAATACTGTCATCAGAACCAACCCATGCAGTTTGATATTACTGTAAAATGCTATAATGTATGTTGCTGAGGTAGTTTCTTACAATAGCCACTAACATGAGATCGCTTAGGGGAAGGGATTGAGGTGAAATCAAACAGAGGATTACGTCAATTGTCGCTTTTTTTTCACCTAAAAGAACTAGGACTTAATAACTACTCCATTAAGCTGTCATTTAGTCAGTTTATCATCACCTTTAGATTTTTTAAAGAGGCTGTTCTCACTAGGTTTGAATCTGAATATGTTTAGAGAGAAAAATCTACACTAGCAGGAGCTTTCTGTCATGTTCATTATTCAGTTTTGTTGCTTTTTTAAAATTTAATTTATAAGTTGGTTTTGTGGTAACTAAAGTTTTCCAAATAACAGGGATATTTTTGAATGGACGCTTATTGGTAAGACTTTAAATGGAGCATAGTGTGTATGTAAAACCACCATTTCTTGGTTGTTTAGTGGTGTCTGTCAGAGAATACATGTAATTGTGTTAAATGGAGGACAGCAGAAAGCATCTTGAAGAGAAAAGTCAATTGTAGTAATACTGAGAGTGGTTTGTAAAACTATGTATCAGTGATAATAAAGCAGATGAGAGATGAAATGCTTTCGGATCAGTGAGTCACACAACATCACAGCGTGCCCCTTTCTAAATCCATATCAGCTGCTCTAAATGCCACTTTCTTGCAGAGTTAGTTCTGTTTGCTCCTCTGAGCTGTGCTGCCAGGAGAAAACTGAAATACCAGTGTGCGCATACAGCACATGCATTGAGCCTCATGTCCTGGACTCCCTTGGAGCTAGGAAATGGATTTACTCCACTAGATGCAGCTGTTTCTACTTCTGCTGACACTACAACACAATCCATCCCTCCAGTTTCTAACCAAGCAGTCGGGTTGCCAGCCAGCAGTGTGTAATTACAGCTTCTCTAAATACTTGATATTAGAGTAGGACTGCTTGCTTTTCTCTGCTTTTCCTCCTCAGTGTGGAGGACACTGATTGGAAAGAACACGTCATCAGCAGCTATGACATGACTGAGCATATGACACACAGATATTAATTCAATTCAATTTATTTTTATATAGCGTCAAATCAACTGAAGTTATCTCATGGGCATTGGAAATATTTGATTTACTAGGAGAATGTGGATTTGAAGAACGCTACTTTCAAAAAGCAACTGTGGAGGTAGAGGAGTCCAGACTAAATGCATACAATCATGGGCAGAGGAAATCTGGCAAAAGGCCAAACTGAAAACTTACTGTTTTTTTAAGAGAGATTACAAATGTGAAAAATATATTAAATATAATTTGCCTAAAAGTCAGAGGTCACTATGTGCACGGTTAAGATTTGGTATATTACCACTACATATTGAAACAGGAAGATACAGAGGTGTAAACTGAAGACAAAAGACTGTGCCCATATTGGGAACTAAATGAGGTTGAGAACAAAATTCATCTAATTTGATTTTGTCCTTTATATCATGATTTACGACAAATATTATTTTAAAAAGTTCATGTTCCTGGTTTAGATTAGATCGGTATGGAGACTAGAGCCTTAATTGAATATCTATTTGATAATGATTGGATTTGTGTATGTGTCTTGTGCTTAGGGAGCTGTGTTTATATATCTTCGACTGTTTATTTGTTGTTATTTCCATTGTGGGATATATCCTGGAGCATTATTTGTGGGAGGTTCACGTTTGCGATTATGTCTGGATGATTTTTAATTTTATGTTTGGATGATGCTGGTGTATTGTGCTGTTAGATGACGGTGGGCTAACATGCCGAAATGATTGTTTGTTTTGTTGCTGGTTAATGTGTCTGAATAATCCCATGAGGGATGGGTTATGTAAATGACCGGACACAAAAATAAATTATTCATTCATTCATTCAATAATAATAGAAATATGATTACTACTAATAATAAGAAGGCTGATAATAATGATGGTAGCAGTGGGTGTCAAGCAGGCAGCAGACGCCGTAGCCAGCGCAACAACGATCCAGGTGTAACCACGATCCATGGATACCTGTGAGACGAGAAAGCACAAAGACTCCGGGGAAGAAATCAAGTCATTAACATGCATGAATGGGACATGAATGCATACAGATTGAGAGGGAGAGAAGGAGAGAGGAGTTCAGTGTGTCATAGGAAATCCCCTGGCAGTCTAGGCCTATAGCAGCATAACTAGGGGCTGGTCCAAGGCAGCCTGAGCCAGCCCTAACTATAGGCGTTATCAAAGATGAAAGTCTTATGCCTACTCTTAGATGTGGAGAGGGTGTCTGGCTCCCGGACTGAAACTGGGAGCTGGTTCCACAGAAGAGGAGCTTGATAGCTGAAGGCTCTGGCTCCCATTCTAGTTTTGGAGCCTCTAGGAACCTCAAGTAACCCTGCTGCATTCTGGGAGTGCAGTGCTCTAGTGGGGTACTATGAGCTCTTTAAGATATGATGGTGCTGGACTGTTTAGGGCTTTGTAGGTGAGGAGGATGATTTTAAATTGCAGAGATGCTAATACAGGAGTAATATGATCTATTTTTCTAGTTCTGGATTAACTTGAGAGCCTTAAGAGACTTATTGGAGCAGTCTGATAATAGGAAGTTGCAGTAATCTAGTCTAGAAGAAACAAATGCATGGACTCATTTTTCTGCAGCGTTTTGAAATAGGATGTGCCAAATTTTTGCAATGTTACGTAGATGAAAGAAGGCAAAAAGCAAATTGCAGAAAAGGGCAAATGATGGGGTTAGTTTAGTCGAATATCCTGGCTAACATTAAAATATTTCTCCCCTAAAATGTAGTAGTTGTGTCTATGTAAATGAGTGTGGAGCAGCTACTTTGTTCAAGAGGACCTGAAATAACAAATCAGGCCACACGACACCCAATCCAGGCTGTCAAGTGAATATGAATGTCAGCCACACTTTCAACTTATTAAACAAAACAGATCAGGTACCTGCTGCATCACTTCAAGCAATGTTTGGAGGACGGGGCTCCCTGGTGGGTAAACCCAGACCGAAAAACAAAAAGGGTCCCAGACAGTGTGTAATTAAAATCCTAATTAAACCCAGCACAGGTCCAAACAAACCACCCAGGTTCCCTCGCAATCTGCAGGCAATGGAAGTTATTAAACACAGGTGAAGAAGACAGACCGCAGACAATAATCTGTCTTCTGCTCTGGTGTGCATATGTGATGTCCACAACAGCAGTTCACCATTTTAAGATGCATGCACAGACAAGGCGGATTTAACAGGAGACCAGTGTATCGGCGTAGAGTCCTGGACCAGATCCAGCTCGGTTCTGAGACATCTGTTTCTTCTAAATGGTGGAAAAGGCAGCTAATCCTGTGTGGGACTCTGCAGCCTCTCCGTTTATCATAGACTCAGCCACATGTTTTGTTTGTAACACTGAGACACAAGAGCATTGATACCAGAACCAGAAGATTTTTGAGGGGGAATATATTTGCATAAATGCTGTATTTGTGATGTAATTCAATACAGAAAGACAGTAGAATCTCAGATGAAAGGAACCTGCACATTTGGCGAAGACATGAGAGAATTCAACGCCCTAATCATCGTCTCTGGCAATTTAAACGTCTAAAAAAATAATGTCCTATGTAAGACTAAAAGGGTTTTTATTGTAACCAAGAAATACCCAGAGTAAACCAAAGACTATATGAAAAATTAAGATTTTATTTACAAAGAATTTAAATGGAAAAGATTAAAAGAACAAGTGTGTAACATTTAGGGGGATCTATTGGCAGAAATGCAATATTATATTAATAAGTATGTTTTCTTTACTGTATAATCACCTGAAAATAAGAATCATTGTGTTTTCATTAGCTTAGAATGAGCCGTATACTGTATCTAAATAGGAAGGGGGTCCTCTTCACAGAGTCCACCATGTTGCACCGCCATGTTTCTACAGTAGCCCAGAACGGACAATCCAAACACTGTTTACTTTTCCTGCTTGGGCTGGAGTCGATAACGTTACTCACTCCAGTCGCCGCCGTTCTCTCTCTCTTGCTTTACCACTCACTTCCACACACTCTACCATTCGCGTTTTGGCGTCAGCCACCGTAGCCCTCCAACACACTTGGCACACGAGAGACGTTTCAGTTGGTTGCAATCTCCTCACCTCACTGCTAGATACCGCCAGATCGTACACACTGGACCTTTAAAATAGTTTTGCCACACTCCTCAAATGCATACACAGATTAAGGTGACTCAAGCCACACTAGAAAGCATGCATTCAAAATGACCTCTCTTCCTAGCCTCCCTTTAACACAACAAATACCCCATACCATTAAATTAAAGGTATAATTGAATACTGAGTTGGGAAAACAGAGTTTAGCTTTTCTAGTAGTTTGGCGCTGTTTGTTTGAACACTAAATTAAACAGAAGCACATTGAAATACTGAAAGAAACCGCAAACCATGTGTGCTTAAAGGATAAGTCTGATAATATTATATATTGTTCTTAAAGGTACAGTGTGTAGGATTTGGGAGCATCTAGAGTTGTGGTTGCAGATTGCAACCAACTGAGTACCCCTCCGCTCACTCCTCCCTTTCTAAGACTGCGGTAACGTGAGCCGCAGAGTGCAAAACTGTGGTAACGCCGTTCACCTCGCTCAGAGAGATCCTTACCATAATAACACTACTTTAGGAGCAACCGAAGTCAGATGGCGGATGGCGGTACCACGGTTTTGCACTCTGCGGCTCGTGATACCACACTTTCACAAGTGTGTCGGAGAACTACGGTGGCTTTCAGGTAACGTAAAAACGTGAAAGGCTCTCTCTAGAGCCAGTGTTTGGTTTGTCCGTTCTGGGCTACTGTAGAAACATGGCAGAGTAACATGGCGGACTCCGTGAAGAGGACCCACTCCCTATGTAGATATGAAGGACTCATTCTACATTCTCAACATAACTATTCTTAGTTTCAGGTGATTATACAGTAATGAAAACATTTTTTATGTGTTTACACATTGTAAGTCCTACATGGACCTTTGTGGTATGCCATACCCCTCTTTCGCTCCCCATGTTTTCTGTCTGTATCTACAGTGTTACCATTTCATAAAAAGGAAAAATGCCAAAGATAGTTTATAAAAATCTTCCTAGTTGGTGGTGTTTTAACCTCACACGTGTGATAATCATCATTACACCTCTTCCTTCCTACTAATGGGCCGCAGTCAAAGTGGGATCATCATCATCATCATTCCAGCACCGCTCTCGAAAAAAAAAATTAATGAAAAAATATGTGGATAACCATTAAACAAATACCTCTATTAATCTCGTTTAAGGCGTAGCAGAACAATCACAATGATGGTACTGAATGTGGAAGAAATGTACTTAAAGCCTGAAGAATGATTTATAACTGACTTCAATTTCTTTAAGCATAACAAAATGAACTGAGTGGGATGTTGAATGAGCAGACATTGCTCTCACATTAACTGTTGTTAGTCATTATGATTTGATTCTATTTCCTGGATGTAGTTAGTGTGGCTCTTTGTGCTCTTCACTCTTTGAAAAATATAGTTGACCAGAAGGTCTCTGATTAAAAGTCACTCCATGGAAACCAATTGAAAATATTTATAGTTGAGCGATGAAGTCTGTTATTACATCAAGTAGTGCAAATTAAAATGACCAGGGAAAGAGTTTAAAGTTAAATTGACTTTTGCTTGTGAATATGAGGAGGAATTGTATTGATTTTCTTTGAATTTCTTTTAGACAGTGACTGATAATGGTGATGGTACCACTGATGATGGCATTGGAAGTGCTAAATGCAAGATTGGGAGCATTTCTATCACCTCTGCATGGCTCTCAACATGGTCGATGCCTATGTTATGTTATATTTCTTTATGTGAACAGTGACAATCCAAAAAGAATGTTAACCTTATATAAAACAATTATGTACCGGGTTTTAGCAAATTGCTATTTTCCACCCATAGTCCCTGGGCAGGTAGGTAGAATAATAAAATAACGGTGCTAACAGCGCTAATAGTGAAAACAACGACAACAGTGCTGAAAAAGCTAACAGTGTTAACCTGGGGGTGGGAGGGTGAGTGCTATGCCTCCGCAACCGCGCCGTTGGTCGGGATGGTGTTATTAGCTGTAACTGCCATATGACTGAATTGCAGAGCAGCCAGCGGGGCACGCTCACATGCAAGAACAGGCACTAAAAGCATGGAGAAGCTCTGATTACAACACACACAGAGGGAGAGAGACTTCATTCTCTGCTCAGGTAGTCATTACTCCCCTACATCTTTACATAGAAAATAGTTGTTTAATGCTATATTAATGCTCTGAATATCATATAGAGCACCTTTAATAGTTGGATAATGGTGGTGGTTAGTTTCAGACAGATTAAATAGTATTTGAGGGTTGATACTGTGTTGTTGTACTGAGCCCAATTCTTTATTTCAGTATTCAATGTATTGTTCTGTTTTTATTCTAAAAACAAAACAAAACAAAACAAAAACAACTACAAAGATTGAGTGTTTCCTACAAACTGTTATTCTCCTCATGGTGAAACATCCTTCAAAGAGCATTTACTGTAGATAATGGTACACTTAACGCTCCATTGAAGCCAATCTACAGAAATTCCTATAATTTTTTCAGCTTTTGCCAAAAAGTAGCTTTACAAGGGAAACCTCCAGATATATTAGGCCATTAAGTGAAGAAGTAGCTTACAAAAACATTATCATACAATGATGGATTCTTTTCACAAAACACCAAAATGATCCCAATATGTCACTGAAAGCCACTTGGCCACCTGGGGGCAGCAGAGCGAGTTCAAAACACAACAAAACATCACATAAAGTTGATGTGATTGACACACGACTGACACGGACGTTATAATATTTATTTGGAGCAGGGTTATTGTAGTAAACTAAAACTAAAACAAAAATAAGCAGTGAAAATAACTATATATATATATATATTTATATAACTATATCCTTTAAGAAAAACTAACATAAACTGAAACAATATTGCCTGGTTAAAAAACTCATAAAAATGAAACTAAGTTGTTTTTTTTTCTTTTAGCTTTACTATATCACAACCAAAAAAAAGAAGACGGCATAAATTTCCGTCAACCCTCGTGGCATTGAACGACAGAAATTGACTTGACCTTTCAGAAGAGGGCGCTATGTCACAATTGCTTTACATCGGACACTAAAGTAGTGCGAAGGTTAAACATTAAACTTCTTAGACATTATAGCTGGCCCTTACAAAAATAAAACTACTGTAAAACTAAATATCTAAAAACTAAACAACTGATGAATTTAAGTGCAATTCATGCTCCTTGTAGCTCTATTTTGGTCTCCACTCACTCCTTGCAAAGAAATACCTGGCGAGCTCTTTGCTGATAAATGCTCAATTATGTGAACCACCTATCATTAGTTGCTAATGTTTTCTGGCTGTTTCTATTTGGAGTTGGGAAAGTACAGTTGGTTTATCTGAGCGTTTCTGCTGAAAACAGCCACCTGTAAAGGCTTTAAAAGGAGGTTGATGGGAGTAGAAGTTGTTGGTTGAAAAACCAAAACAAATAGCTAAAAAAGGCTAAAAAGCTCTGCAGAGCTGAGAGGAACTGCAGAGGTCAGTGGTGATTTTCTGTGGGTTTGTCACAACAAGCAACGCCTTTCACATTACACATTGTCATTTGATTCATTGTTAATCTAAAAATATTGACCGGTGCAGCTTTAAATAATACTCTTGCTCCTTGACCACCTTGCTTCTTTGTCCATTTTCCTTACAGTCCTGCCCCTTTGACAGGCCCTGTCCCCTGTCTTATCCTGGCTGGACAGGTCCCCCGCCTCTGTATTGATTCTATACAGTTCTGAGTCAATTCCTCTTTGAGATAAACATAGTTCGAGTCCCTCCCAGTTGCAGCCAACAACAGCGGAGGCTGCTTTAGATTCATTAATATTTATAGGCTAACACAGGATTTTACAGGCTGACCTGTCACCGCTGTTGTAACTGCTGCCGTAAAACTGCATCTCAGATGCCGAAGCGGTCCCCACACAGCTGACTCTTGGCACAGCTGAAGCAGTGGGCCTTAAACACACACACACACATTTGCACACACACATTTGCACACACACACTGTGACTTGTAGTGATTTAAGTTAGAAAGCTGCTCTTGAAGGGGAAAAGGTGATTTTACCACAATGTGAGGACTCTGAATAGGCCAGGTCTATGTTTGGTTGATCATGTTTTCCTTTTTCCTTTCACTACTGTTGCCACACCTGTGTGTGTGTGTGTGTGTGTGTGTGTGTGTGTGTGTCTGTGTGTGTGTGTGTGTGTGCGTGCGTACAAAATGCACGTCCCCATAATGTAAATCATTGTATTTTAGGGTGAGGACTTGGTTAGGGTCAGGGTAAGGGTTAGGTTTAGTCAAATAGCAATTACAGTTAGGGTTAGGATAAGACCCCAGGAAATGAATGTAAGTCAATGTAATGTCCTCAAAAGTCATAAAAACATGACTGTGTGTGTGTGTGTGTGTGTGTGTGTGTGTGTGTGTGCGTGTGCGTGTGCGTGTGCGTGCACGTGCGCGTGCGCGTGCGTGTGTGTGTGTGTGATCTTACCTATTTGGATGGGAATTGCTTTCGTCTTCAGCAGCAGCATCTGCCAGGTTTGTGACCATGACAGGGAAATTGTCTGTGTTATGGAGGTGAGTAAGGCTCTCCTTGTGGCCTGATGAAAGACATACGCTGTTAACAACTTCTGCTTCATCAAATTTGCCGGACAGTTGAATTCAGTGGTTTTCCCTAAGATTAAAATGCGTGCAGCGTGCCCGTGATTGCTCCTACTGCGAGTTAACTGAAGCCATTTTCCGAGCTGGCCTGGTCCAAGTTTATTTGTATAGCTCTTAATCACAGTTACAGTCTCAGAAGGCTTCACGACGCCCACATGATGGAACAACAAATGTGAAAATTGGTTTGAATCTGCTGATCTGCAAAGTGTGGACATTATACAATACTGTAACAGAAGGCTGCTGGACTGAGAGCTGGGGGTTTTCGCTTGGTGTGTCTGTGTCATAAGATGTGAAGCCACGGGTCCAGTCCGTCTCATTGTTGACATCCTTGATGCTGCCGATGGAGCGACCCACACCTACCGTCAGCAAGCAGGACACCGATCAATCAGCCACTCAGCACATCATCAACACATCATTCACAGCACTTTCTCTTAACTGCAAACCTATGCAAAGTAGCAATGACCTAATTAGAGTCCCGCTCGCACGCACACACATACTGGCAGCTGTACTGGTACAGTCAATGAGGTGGTTCATTGTGATGAATGGATGGGCGAGGGCTTTCCCTGGTGTAATTCCCTCACCTGCACCCGTCAAACATTTGCTTCATTAAGTCAAAAAGTCGTGCTTGTCCTCTGAAAGTTTTCACAGATTAAATGAATTGGAAACAAATCAAATCCAACAACCTGCAACAATTTGCCAGCATGTCACACCATGGGATCATTTTACATATCCTTGAACTCTTCTCAGATGGTTGACTGCCTCTTAAATTTGGAAAGTAATTTTATAATTTTTCTAATGTTTTCAGCTAACTCTGGTTCTATGACGCACGTCTTTGACATTGCCACACTGCTAGCGGGGCTGAAAACAGTCTGTCAGTCGATCCACCACAGACTGAAATATCTACTAACTAGAAAGCTACAGGATGGAAGTGTTTTTTTTTATTACAGATATTCATGGTCTTAATGCCTTTGTGCAACCATGAGTTTCACATTTGTGCTTCTGAAATGTTTAGATATCTATCAAAATACTGATATTTCCAATACTTTGGTTTATGACCAAATGTCTGCAAAACCAAGGACTTTCCAAACAGTCTCAGCTGAACCTTGTGTTTAGTGCTAATTAGCAAATGTTGCATGCTAACAAGCTAAACTAACATGTGATGTAGGCTAGCGCTTTTTGTCTGCATACCACTTTTGGTTGTTAGGCTACTATTAATACTTAGCAAAATACTTTTTCCATATACTTTTTAGCATGTTAACAATTTATTATATTATTATATTCTAGACTACGTGTTTTATTAATATGCGTGTGTGCTCATGGTAAATGCTATAGGCTACTTACTAAACATCAACATGTTAATATTGTCATTGTGAGCATGTTACCATTTATATTAAAGCTTTGCTGATCCTACAGGGAATGTCACGTCACCGACAGAAAGTTGGCCATTTTTGTAGGATAAAGGGTACTAGTGCCATCCGCTGGCTGTTTTACTGCAAGTGTCAAAAGATAACACAAAACACTACACAGTGAATAAGACTCAAAAGCCAAATTGTAGTATATATATATGGTAAAGAGTCAGAAACAAAGGTAGGCTTAAGTTATGGGTTTCATGGCTTGTAGATCTTAATGTCATATACCTACCCGTTTGTAAATTGGACATCGGCCTCCAAAAATGTATATATTTTGAACTGCTGACAGGTGTTCACTATCGCCAAAACACATAAGTGACCGTAGCCTAATGGGTAGCAAGCTGTCAAGGTCCTCCTAATTCGTAAGGATCATTATCATTTACTAACTTCAACTTTGTAATATCATCATCGCCCCTTTGCCTCTGTTAGTTACTTTTTATATGGGTATTTGTTTATCGCACATACTTTATACATTTCTGATGATGAACGATTGACAGATGACAGATAATGAAGAGAAGTCTACTGTAGCTCTGTACGCTACCCTCCAAAAATGGCGGGGCGCCCCAGAATGCGCCGCAATTCCCATTCCCTATTGGCAAATGTTGCATGCTATAAACTCACTTAGCATGTGACGTAGCACTTTTGGTCAACACGTGGGCCTACCACTTTTGGCCATTAGGCTACCATTAATATGCACCTTTTCTAGCATTTCAACAAATTATTATATTATCCTAAGTGTTTTATTGAGATACTGTATGAGTGTGGGGCGCCTGGGTTAGCTCAGTTGGTAGAGCGGGCGTCCATGTATCAAGGCTTGGTCCTGACCGCGGCGGCCCGGGTTCGAATCCGGCCTGTGGCCCTTTCCGCATCCACTCTCTCTCTCCCCCCTTTCAAGACTCTATCCACTGTCCTCTCAATAAAAATGGAAAATGCCCCCAAAAAAAATAACTTAAAGAGATACTGTATGAGTGTGCATGTGACCATGGTAAACGTTATACTTGCTAAACATTAACATCTTAGCATTGTCACTGTGACCATGTTAGCATACTGTTGTTAACATTGAGCTCAAAGCACTGCTGTGCAGCCTCTTACAGTCTTGCTTTAACTTTATCTCACCCAATCTGATTCTCATGCTCCTCTATCCAGCATTAAGTCAATCCTAAAAACAAACTTTGGGACAAAATAAACATAATGGACTTCATAGTCATACATTTACTTGCCTACTTTTAGTCTGTGGGCTGTATGAGGCATTAGCTACAGCATCGACTTCCGATGACTCACGCGGTATGTCCTTCTACATTTGTTTTGTGACTAAAGAGAATTTCTAAACAGTAGGCCTAATCTACCCTGTAACACGTCTGCTTCTTTTTATTCGTCTCTCTGATTGTCTGCGGCCCTCACAAACACCAAGGTTACACTTATCAAACAACAAACAGGCCGCCGCTATGTCCCCACCTACACAACAGGTCATTATATCTGTGCTAAAAGAAAATGTGAGAAGTCTAGTTTCTCCTACGTTCACAGAGGCCGGGTGTATATTCTGGGAGGTTGGCTAAGAGGAAAGATGGAGCTGGAGGAGTCAGCTGCCATCTGGCCGGGGCTGGATGTTTCAGCACCACGGACAGCGCTCAGAGCAGCACTGCTCTATTATTAATGCATTTGTTTATGATTTACAGAAACATCCACCTGATGGACAACAACCCTTGTGAGACTTATGCAAGGATGATGTAAACATATCACAGTATGTATGTAGCATGGAATGAGTTGAATAGTCATTGTGGAAATGATAATTAAACCTGGGAATATTTTTGGCATCATTGGGCAAAAATTCCATAATAACCTTTCAGCATATTGTAAAACTAGACTACTTCTGCACCTCCTCATGGCTCTGTTTTCAGGTTTTAGAAAATCTAGCACGTGATGGGAGACTTTGGCCAATCACAGATCATTTCAGAGAAGGAGTGTTCCTATTGGCCGTTCATTCAACCGAGGCAGCTGTCAATCACTCACAAACTCCGATCAAACGGTCAAACTAGGCAGTGCTGATCGAATATGAATTAATATTCTGTTACTATAATGCTTAATTCTCACCTCAAATGTTGTCAGAAACATCTTGTAGTGCATTGTTTAGCTGTAAAATGAGAAAGTTTGCTCCGCTGGTATTTCCTCAACTGATCTCAACATTTATTATTATTATTTTACAGCTAAACAGTACACTACAAAATGTTTCTGAAAACATTTGATGCGAGAAACAGGCATTACAGTAACAGAATATTGATTCATATTTGAAAAGCACCGCCTAGTTTGACCGTTTGATTGGAGTTCGTGAGTGATTGACAGCTGCTCAGAGACGGCAGGCTCCAGCTCGGCTATGATTGGTTGTTTTCCTCCGGTCTGTGAAATCTTGCAGATGCCATTAGGAGCACTGGAGGACACAGAGGCACATGATTTTTTTTTTTTTCAGATTACCTGTCTCATGCACTATACTGTCAGGATATAGTGCCCGTTTTATAAAAACAACTTTTTTTTTATTCATCTTTGCTCCAATTCCTTCAGCATTAACTAAAACTCAGCTTATCCACCTTTTTATTTTGGAGGGATACAGTTTAGCACAAGTACTAATTAAATTCATTGACTCACAGCCATACCAAAGTGATTTTACGACAAGGCTAGGGGGCTTTAAAGGGGATGTGAAGAAATTAATGTTCCTGAAAGCCAATGATTTCTGTTCCTGCTGCTGTTTATTTTCTCCATCGCCAACCCAAAAGTCTTTTACGCACCTCTTTTCATTTAACACCATAAAGTCACTAAGGGGGCAACTTAGACACATTGAAAGTGTTGAAGGCTAGCAGGTCATTGGTCAACATTGATGATTCAGGCCCCAGACAGCGCAGGCAAAATCAAGGCCCATAAACACAACAGCTTGCTAGTATAACAAAAGCAGAGTTTTTGTGTTTTGAATGTTTGCTGTTAAACATTTTTACTTGTGAATAAAAAGTGTATTTAACCTTATCTGATGTCATGAAGCTGCTGCCAGAATAGCTTTTTTATGAGTCCTGTTGATAAAACCTAATTTTTGAGGGTTCAAACAACTTCTTCTGATTGTTATGGGGGCTGTTAATCAAATTATATTTTTTAATAAAAAAGAAAGAGCCATAGTCTACTATATAAGCAGTTGTTTTCTAATCCTCGTCATTTGGGAAATTACCTGGAACAGATAATCATCATATTGACAGAAAGTACTCCAACTTTAAAGGTCACTCTAAAGGCACACTGCAGTGATTTATAATTTTGTGATTCATTATTTTTGTTTTCATAAAAAAGAAAATAAATAAATAAAAAAGATACACTGTATCTTTTAAAAAGCATTAAAAATCGAAGTAGCAAAGGCCAAAACATCCTGACTTTTGGGTCAATCTCCGAAAACACTGGATTCCTACATTTCCTATAATGCAACAGGTTAAAAGGTTTTATTAGACCATCCTTGTCTGGCTGGGAGATCACAGGATCTCTGATATAAATTTGTAGTTTCCAAGCTAAAACTGAGATAACCCCAATGACATCACTATAACATCTAAAATTAAGATTTTTATTTCCATAAATAACTGTATTTGTTATAATATAAATAAACAGTTGCTCCCTAATATTGTTGGCTTAAAAGTGTTTAGTCAGTTTCACTACAATTTACACTTTTATTAACCAAGTGTGGCGGGGCAGGAAAAAGTGTGAGAAAGAGAGTAACAGGGGTGAAAAGTGCATTTCTTTCTTTCTTTCTTTATATCTTCATTTATATGTTTATGTGTATAAATTTGTAGTTTCCAAGCTAAAACTGAGATAACCCCAATGACATCACTACTGGTCCACATTTGAGCCTGGAGCATCTCAAGCAGCCTCCCTCCTTCTCTGCCACACAAAAACACCACACAAGCACTCACACACAACGACTTGGACGACTGCAGATGAGACTCTCTCTCTCTCTCTCTCTCTCTCCAGGAGGAGGGAGAAGAAAAAAAAAGGAAAAACTTTTGGTCAGGAGAGTGGCTGCTGATGGGCTCACTGTGAGGTGATCTATAGGGTAAAGTGATCATTGCTTGTGTATATGGATTATCGATAAGTGCATGCAAAAAAAGGAGCTTGTTCTTTTGCCATTAGTTATTTATATATATATATATATGAAGGAGGATGCGAGAGAGACGCTGCCACAGTTAGTGTCGCCTCAGAGGATCTCCAGCTCTGAACCCTGGAGGAGAGGAGAGTCACCGGCAGATGATCAGATGATGTCCCGATGTGAGAGCGCTACTTCCAGAGGAGACGCAGGAGGATGAAGACGGCTGGAGGAGAAGAGGGATCGAGAGCGGTAGCAGAGGCAGAGGTGGAATATAATGAAGTTGAGTGGAAAAGGACTGTGCACCGTCTTCTCCAGCACCCTCCTCTTCGTGTGCGCCCTCAGCGAAGTTGTGGTTGGATTACGATGCGTCTCGTTGGGATCTACGGTGAGAGCTCACTTCCACCTCGGCGCCGCGGCCGGAGCTTTCTACTCGGGGCTACTTGTTGGAGTCGGTCAGGTGCTGCTGGGCACCGCGCTGCTGTGCTGTATGGACAAACCCGGCTGCAGGAACCTCTTCCTCCTCGGTGTTGTTGTCTTCTTGTTGGGAGTCCTCACCGCCTTCTCCGGCGCCGTGGTGGACGGAGACACGGCGTCTCTGGTGGAGAGGAAATACATCCACTACTGCTTGTCCATTACTGTGAACCCTGCTGCCTGCGAGCAGCTGCGGGACTACCAGCGGAGTCTGGTGGTCTCCACTGTGCTCAGCACCTTGGAGTGCCTGCTGGGGCTCATCAACCTGCTGGTCATCAAGGGGTACAAAGCGGCGCGGTACTCCGGTTCCTCCAGGAGCCGCAGGTCTCAGAGGGACCGAGACGGAGCGATCATCTTCGGCGAGGAGGAGCGAGACTGCTCGGCACAGGATTTACAGCCGGTGTCTTACATCAATCTGGGTGTTTTTAATGTTTTTGACGAGACAGGTGCAGAAGTGCAGTGCGGAGGACACCCGTCCATCGAGCTGCCCGGATACTCGCCCACGGACCCGGAGCTCAACCTCTGCTTCCCGTTCTCTTACCCGCTGCCCAGCGAGCTGCCGCCCGCGTACGAGGACATATTCCCGGCTGAGGCATGCAACACATAGCCGCCGCCGCTCTGGAGCTGCGCTTCTCCTCTCTGCTGTGACAATCAATGACTTTGTGCTTAAACAACACTCACCCTTCAGCTTCCAACACCCAACAACAAAAAGCAGTAAGTTACACAGACAGGAGGACAGCAGCAGAGGGTTTTAATTCATTCTCATTCTGGTATTTTCTTATACATCTGCCTGGTTTATTGTGCCCAACATCACCAGTCAGACTATAGAGATGAACAGATGATCAAAGTGATGATTCAGGCCCCAGACAGCGCAGGCAAAATCAAATCAAGGCCCATAAAACGCAACAGCTTGCTATAGTATAACAAAAAGCAGAGTTTTTGTGTTTTGAATGTTTGCTGTTAAACATTTCTACTTGTGAATAAATAAAAAGTGTATTTAACCTCATCTGACTGTCATGAAGCTGCTGCCAGAATAGATTTTGGGAGTCCTGTTGAGGTTTCCAACAACTTCTTCTGATTTTTATGGGGGCTGTTAATCAAATTCTATTTTATAATAAAAAAAGAAAGAGCCATATTATATAAGCAGTTGTTTTCTAATCAGCGTCATTTGGGAAAATACCTGGAACACATAATCATCATATTGACAGAAAGTACTCCAACTTTAAAGGCCACTCTAAAGGCACACTGCAGTGATTTATTATTTGGTGATGAATTATTTTTCTTTTCATAAAAAAGAAAATAAATAAATAAAAAAGATACATTGTATCTTTTAAAAAGCATTACAAATCGAAGTAGCAAAGGGCAAAACAGCCTGACTTTTGGGTCAATCTCTGAAAAACACTGGTTCCTACATTTGCTATAATGCAACAGGTTAAAACATTTTATTAGACCATCCTTGTCTGGCTGGGAGATCACAGGATCTCTGTTATAAATTTGTAGTTTCCAAGCTAAAACTGAGATAACTCCAATGACATCACTATGACATGAAAAATTAAGATTATTATTTCCATAAATAACTGCATTTATTATAATATAAATAAACAAATGGTCCCTGGTATTGTTGGCTTAAAAGTGTTTAGTCAGTTTCACTATAATTTACACGTTTATTAACTAATAAGTGTGGCGGGAAAAAGTGTGAGAAAGAAAGTTACAGGGGTGAAAAGTGTATTTCTTTCTTTCTTTCTTTCTTTCTTTATTTGTTCATGTGTTACCTCAATGCAGAAAATGAGGAAGAGCGCCCACCGCCATTTTTAAAAAAACGTAATCATATATTTATTTATTTATTTTTAGAGGGCAACCAGCACCCCCCAGAAGGTGGCGCCCTAGGCGACTGCCTATATTGCCTATGCCTTAAGCCGACCCTGGCCACAGAAGACATGTAGGCCCACCGGTTTTCCCAGCGTCAGCACTAGCACTTGTACTACTCATGATGAGTAAACTCTAAAAAGTGTAAACATGGTGGAGTGCACCTTTAAGGTTCAGTTTTGTCGAAATTACACAACAGATTAAAGACAGGCACGTCACTGGTAAGATTGATAAAGCTGCTGTCAATGATAATGAGTATGTGGGAGGAAGCAAGGGAACAGTCTGAGCCTGAATGCACCGTAACTCATTTGCTTTAAAGTAGCAGGAGGGGTAATGATACAAAATCCCTCATTGTGGGTGTCCTTTAATGCACCCCCAGATGTAGCAGGCTGTCCGGATATGATACAGACTGAAGGTGGTCCTGCACCGCTTCCAATTTAAAAGACTGAAACTGTGCAGCACTGCTTCCCATATTGTTCCATTTGATGTGACTTGAAATAATTTATTAACTCCACCGCACCACAAATAACCACATCTGCTCTCAGCATGGATCCTCCCGGGACCATCAAAACATTTTCAACCTCACTGTTACTAATTTCACTTAACAGCTAGAACAGTGACAGCAAAAAGAAGGTAGATGTGCCTGTCACCATTATGTGGCCACCTTTCGACAACACTACTATGTGGTAAATCAAATTGAAATGGTCCATTTTCCCCTCGAATTAAAGCCCTCAAATGAGCATCCGTGGCCAAATGTCTGTTCAGGGGCACTTTGAGGGAGACACTTGAAGAAGTACGGTACTGGCTCAGTGTAATAATCCCCCTCTTATCCTTTTCAAACCGCGAGATGACGCTTTCCACTCTCATTCTACTTAAGTTGGGCTTTGAGTGCCAGAGCTGAATACAATATAGAGAAAAAAACTGCTCTTCTCTTTCTTCTAAAATTTCATGCCAGTAAAAAATACGGCTATGACCTGAGATTAAGCCAGCAACCGACAACAGAACAAAAGAGGCCTTCAGGGAGCTAGAAGTTTTATGGAGGGGTGTCCAAAGAAAGATGCGAACAAAGCTGATGGTAAGAGCTTAGTTCACTGACAGCAAACCAGAACAAAAAACAGGACTTTAGGTTCAGACCCTTTCAAACAAATAAGGTGTGTGCCCTTGCCAGCAGCAACTCTTCACCCTGCAGCACAGACGCCGAGGTCAGCAGTATCACACCAGGCTTAATGAGTTAGCTGGCCTGGATATGTTTCTTTTTAATCTGCTTGCGAAAACGACATTTTTCAGTGGGACAATAGATAGATTTACTTTAACCTTTAGAGAAAGTATCTGAGGATGTTTTCTGCCTTCTCTTAACACCTTGAAATAAAGGTTTTGTAAATATCATCGATGCAATGAAAGAATGCTGCTTCTATTACATTTTTTTAGCATGCACGGTCCTATATTTACCAAAAATGGTCTGACATTTAACAACTGAAGTATAAAATGAGATGGCGAGTAGTTAAGGTAAATAGGCGACATTTGGTTTTACTTGACTGCCTGTGAATGGGATCTTTAGGAGACTTAATGTGGTATAAATAACCCAAAATTTAAGACGATGGTATAAAGTATATGAAACTCCAGTCTGTGATGGTGCTGTGATCCCCATTATTAAAGCAGCAGTGGGTAGAATTGGAGCAAATATGATTAAAAAAAAGTTATTTTTATAAAACGGTCACTGTATCCTGACAGTAGTGCATGAAACGGGTAATCTGGAAAAAATCATGTGCCTTTGTGTCCTCCGGTGCTCCTAATGGCATCTGCAAGATTTCACAGACCGGAGGAAAACAACCAATCAGACCCGAGCTGGAGCCTTGCCGTCTCTGAGCAGCTGTCAATCACTCGCAAACTCCGATCAAACGGTCAAACTAGACAGTGCTGATCAAATATGAATCAATATTCTGTTACTGTAATTCAGAAACAGCAACTGTAATGCCTATTTCTCGCCTCAAATGTTTTCAGAAACATCTTGCTGGCATCCAGCAGCCATGTTGAGATCAGTCGAGGAAATACCAAGCACCGCCCACCAGACGGAGCTTTCTCATTCAACAGTTAAAAAGTACACTACAATTTGTTTCTGAAAACATTTGAGGCGAGAAATAGGCATTACAGTAACAGAATATTGATTCATATTTGATCAGCGCTGCCTAGTTAGACGTTTGATCGGAGTTCGCAAGTGATTGACAGCTGCTTCCGTTGAATGAACAGCCAATAGGAACGCTCTCTCTCTGAAATGACCTGTGATTGGCCGAAGTCTCCCGTCTCTGGCTCCTCCATGAGGAGGTGCAGAAGTCCAGTTTTCTCTCAGAACACTTTAATTACAATATGCTGAAATGTTATCATGGAATGTTTGCCCAATGATGCCACACATATTCTGCGTACTGCAGGTTTAAATCAGTGGAACTTTAGTACTGGCTTTGTTTGCATTGGGAGTTATTGGACTGACAGATGTTTTCCATTTCCATTTTCCAGTTGATTGAAATTGGCTGGCCTGAATAAGTGCCTGGTTAATTTAAGTATAGAATATATTTTCAGGATACACAAGGTCTATTTATTTATGAAATAATTGAAAAGAACATATACTGTAGAAGTCAAACTGTGCACAAGCATCATCACAAGATGTCATTAAATTGCCGATTATATCTTCAGGAGACTCATGCAGATGTCCAGACTAACATTTTCTGACATTTACTGCTAAAATCTATTGCATTGACAACACGAGGAGGTTCTTTGCCAGACTTTACTCCAAAGACACTGAATGATTTAGTGAAGGCTGAGCGAGCAGCGATCATGCTCCTATTAGGCTCACTGTTCACAGCACTGTAACATTTAATTTCACAGCAGTGTAACATTTAATTATACCAATTATGCCACCTTTAACACCAGACTGTAGTTACTGCCATCACAACAGACTGGGTCACATCGTTTGGAACCCATCTATCTTAAACAACAATCCAGTTTTCTGGGACATTTGATTTGTGTGGGACATTTGTAAACACATCAATCATATATTGCAGAGAAATTCTTATCACAAGACGTACGGTTAAATTTGAGTTAACAAAAATCTATTCAGTATTCAATAATCAGATATGATTTTGTTGGACGGAGTGTGCTACACCTCATTTTAAGAGAATTGATAATGATAGTGATTTATTTATTTAATGTTTATTTGATAGGGACAAATACAGTATACATAGAGAATTGCACAATAATTATCCAATGCAATGTATCACAGTATTTATTACTACTGTTAATTTCCAATACCCGTCTCTAGAAGGGTCTTTAAAAGAACAAATAACAAATCATGTTCACAGACTACAAAGTCAAACTATGCGGTAAATTAGGTTGACCTTATAGGAACAGCAGTACGATTTACCAGCATACTCATATATACAGTATATACACATACTGACTATGGCTGCAACTAACAATTATTTTCATTATTGATTATTTTCTCGATTAATCAATTAGTTGTTTGGTCTATAATGTCAGAAAATGGTATATATACAATAATATTATATATATATATTATTATAATATTCTATTCTACTTACTATAAGAGTACTTTTAATTTAGATACTTTATTTTGTTTTGTTTTGCTAATAATTAGGGCTGTCAAAGTTAATGTGATAATAACTCATTAATGCAAATTCATTTTAACGCCACTAATTTCTTGAACGCATTAACGCACTTCATGTTTCTGAAGTTGTAGCGGGCTTTTAAAGCTAGAGTGAAGATACTGGTATCATATGAAACTAGAGAACCTAAGGAATCCATTGGTACCAACCATGTCATACTGGCTTGTCACGAAGAAGGCTAAAAAACGCCTCCAAACTTATGCTAAATTATACAGACATGCCCACTTTCTGATAATCACATGCAGTTTGGGGCAAGTCATAGTCAAGTCAGCACACTGACACACTGACAGCTGTTGTTGCCTGTTGTATTTTTAATGCCAAACGCAGTACCTGTGAGGGTTTCTGGACAACATTTTTAATTGTTTTGTGTGATTGTTTTGCAATACTAAATATATACATACATTTGCATAAAGCAAGCATATTTGTCCACTCCCATGTTGATAAAAGTATTAAATACTTGGCAAATCTCCCTTTAAGGTACATTTTGAACAGATAAAAAATTTGCAAATAATTTGCAATTAATCACGATAAACTATGGACAATCATTCAATAAATGTATATTAATATATACATATGTAAATATTTTAATCGTTGACAGCCCTACTAATAATACTTATGCATTTTTATTGTAACAGAGTATTTTATATTGTGGTATTGCTATTTTTACTTGAGTAAAAGGACCACCAGTAACGTTGATATAGCTAGCCAGGCACTTCTGCATTAGCCAAACTTAGTTAGCTAACCTGCTGCTATCTATGTCCACATGGCTCTATGTCCCCTGGGTTCTATGTCCCCTGGGTTCTATGTCCCCTGGGTTCTATGTCCCGAGGGTTCTATGTTCTCAGGGTTCTATGTCCCCTGGGTTTCTTGTCCCCTGGGTTCTATGTCCCCTAGGTTCTAGGTCCCTAGGATTCTATGTCCCCTGGGTTCTATGTCCCCTGGGTTCTATGTCCCCAGGGTTCTATATCCTCTGGGTTCTATGTCCCTAGGATTCTACGTCCCCTGGGTTCTACGTCCCTAGGGTTCTATGTCCCCAGGGTTCTATGTCCCTAGGATTCTATGTCCCCTGGGTTCTATGTCCCTAGGGTTCTATGTCCCCAGGGTTCTATGTCCCCTGTGTTCTATGTCCCCAGGGTTCTATGTCCCTAGGGTTCTATGTCCCCAGGGTTCTATGTCCTCAGGGTTCTATGTCCTCAGGGTTCTATGTTCTCAGGGTTCTATGTCCCTAGGGTTCTATGTCCCCAGGGTTCTATGTTCTCAGGGTTCTATGTTCTCAGGGTTCTATGTTCTCAGGGTCCTATGTTTCCCAGCTCAGTATCCGCTTAATATGACACATTATGGAAACGTTTCAAAGGGTTTTATGTTCTCCGCAATGTTTTTTTCCTTGGTCAAATGTTCAGTGTATGCTTCCCTGGGTCAGGTCTGTTGAAATCACCCACCTACAGTTTATAGACTACTGATGTTATACTCCTTGAAACCTATGCCCTAACATTTCCTTTTTTTTTACATTTTAGACATTGATATCTCCACAGCGGCAGAATGGATTTTTACTATTCTAACTGCATTTGAAACGCCCATGTTCATCATTATTTTACAATTTTAACTGCAAAGATAGCCCTTACCAGTCTTTTGCAACGAGGACACTGGGGACATAGAGATGACCCCCTACTGGGACAAGGGACACAATGGGAGGCTAAGGTTGCAGTCTATTTTTCTATCTTTCACGTCACACCAAAAACCTGAGAGTACATCCAACTAAAGAACTTTCAGTTCATGATTCACGGTGTTGCTGTGTTTAAATATCAGCTCCATCAGACAGAATTATGAAATGACAAAGTGCATTCAACCGTAGGCTACGCGTAAAAGAGAGAGAGAGATTAACTTTCTAAAAGTCACCACTGTGGGAGCAGTTTATAACCTGCAGTCTATCATGACTAATGTATCTCTGCTCTGTGGTCATTAACAAATGTCACCTGCCTGTTCACTGGAAAGAAAAAGATTGCACAATAAATCTAATCTGTATTTATCCAGGGAAGTTGACTGAGACTGATTCAAGTTCACACAGTTCAGTCAGTGTCTCCATCTGATGGCCATCAGGTCACTAAATGAGAGGAGATCAGGCTTAAAGCTAGGGTTGATAATGTTGAGAAACTAGCAAGAGTATGCTAGATTAAAAAAATTATTCAAACCAAAAGTGTTGCCAACTCTTTTCCCATGATAGTAGCGAGCAGCACTAGCTCCAAACGTCCCTAAATCTAGCAAGAACGTTGCCAAGTCGGCAACACTGACAGCCCGTCCCTTCATGACTCCCTCCAAAGCCACTCCCCCATAATTATCATTATGAACATAAAAATATCATAATGAACGTAAACAACGAACATGGGTATTGTTAGTACTCACGTCAAGCTAGCAGGTAGGTAGGTAACCCAATCATGGATGGGCTTAATACAGTCCTGCAACAGCCACAGATATCAGATTTTATCTTTTTTCTTTTTGGTCATTTATTGATTGCTGTTGGGATGTAAAGAAAATTTCAACAAATATAACAAAATATGTTTTTGAAGAAGATTACCAACCCTAGTTTTAAGGTAGTGTGCAAAATTTCAGTGGATCTATTAGCAGAAATGGAATATAATATTCATACCTATGTTTTCATTAGTGTATAATCATCTGAAACTAAGACTCATTGTGCTTTTGTTAGCTTAAAATGAGCCGCCCTTCATATCTACATAGGGAGCAGTTCCTCTTCACGGAGCCTTTGGCGTTCTTATGCTACCTGAAGGCCAATGTAGTTCTCACATACTTCACAAAAACTGCGTTTTTTGAGAAAAACTCTAATTTTCCAACCCATTCATATAAAAAATTTACAAAATTTCAAAAATGTACATAAACAGTCCTTTTTAAACAAACACTTTACATATATTAATGACTCTGATCATGAATATTTTCTTAAAGGAACAGTGTGTAGCATTTTGGGGGATCCATTAGCAGAAATGGAAGATAATATTCAGAACTATGTTTTCATTAGTGTTTAATTACCGGAAACTAAGAATCCTTGTGTTTTCGTTAGCTTAAAATATCTACATAGGGAGCAGGTCCTGTTCATGGAGTCTGCCATGTTGCTCCGCCATGTTTCTACAGTAGCCCAGAACAGACAAATCAAACGCTGGCTCTAGAGAGAACCTTTCTTGTTCTTACGTTACCTGAAGGCCACCGTAGTTCTCCGACACGCTTGTGAAACTGCGGTAACGTGAGCCGCAGAGTATAAAACTGCCATCTTTTTTTTCTGCCATCTGACTTCTGTAGCTCTTAAAGAAGTGTTATTATGGTAAGGATGGCCTCTGAGCGAGGCGAACAGCGTTACCACGGTTTTGCACTCGGCGGCTCACGTTACTGCAGTCTTGGAAAGGGAGGAGTGAGCGGAGGGGTACTCAGTTGGTTGCAATCTGCAACCACTCAACTCAATGCCACCAAATCCTACACACTGTACCTATAAATGCATTGCTTATCGTGGCACCTTTTCATTGGAATCGACGTGCTGACCTCTCTGGTCACATGCCTACTTCTATGAGAAAATCGAACTTACAAAAACACTAATGCGATGTCAAAACTGCTTTAAAATGCCACTGACAATGTGTATTTGTAAGTGATTCCCTCCACTAATGTAGGACCTGTGCCTTTGAAGATAGCTCATGATATCCTTTATACCATATGAAAAAAATCCTGCTGCGTCAGAGGTATAATTATCAGTAATTGCACGTTTAAAAAAGGCAAATACATGTCAGATTGTTATGTAGGGCAGTCGATTATCTTAAGATCTGTTTCTACGGTCTTTTTTTTCCTTGTGGCTGATCCTTTGTTGGATAGCAGTGCTGCATTAGTGTAATGACAGCCTCTGGCTCTGGTCACACAAAGTAAAAAAACGCTGACTTGCATCTTTTTAAGTTTCTCACTCTGAGGACTATAAGGGAGGGTTTCTGCACAAGCGATTACACTGCAGATATTTGGATGAATGATGTACGTGGACAGGAGCGTAAAGCCGGGGTGAGCTGACGGAACCCCGAGGCGAGGGAAGGGAGATCAAAAAATGTCTTTGGCGCTTCTTGAGACTTAGTTACACAATTGGCTCATTAACAAGTGTAATAACTTTTTAAATGTTTAAGCTGCTCATGCGGAGAAAATAATAGTCATGCTGCTGAGAGAAACACAGACTTACACAAACATATCTTGCATTACGTTGTTTTTCTCCATATGCACACTTGTCCGAATGTATGTCAAGGACGAAGCTGCCGGCCGTACTTATGGAAAAAAAAATCAATACCCCCTAAAAGCCTTTCATTAGACACATATCCATTTGTCTGTGTGGAGCTGCCAGGGAGGAGTTGTGTCTGGAAATGCTCCAGTGGCTTTTAAAAGCCAACACTGGGCCTTTCCTGACAAAAATGTGGTTCATTACCTATGTGTGAGCTTCCAAGCCATTAGACTTGCTTGTGCCAATTTCTGAAAAGCTTGATTCCCCTTTGTACTCTCTTTGAAGAGTTTCGAAGATTCTGATTTTCACTTTTCCTCTGCAGGAGCAACAGTGTTAGGGTTCTCGTTATGACTGAATGCACAATGAGCAACACAGCAAAAAATAGAAAAAAAAAATGACAAAGATGCACCATTGCAGGAGCTTCGATTCTATTTAGAATCTGTGTACTGTGTATTCACATTATTTGCATTTTATATATTATGGATTTATAACTTGACAAGCTGGAATAACAGTCAAAAGCCACGGATCACACTGACACTGTATCCCAGCGTGCGATAGCTGTCATACAGCTCAGTGTGAAGTTGGGTTCACTGAAGCTGGCTGTGTGCTCTCAGCATATTATTCACCGCAAAGCTACACAGCCCGTAGTAAACATGTACACTGATAATCAGCAGCAGCATTTAAGTTCATAATGTTTCAAAAAGGGCTGTCAGAGTTAACGCGATAATAACACCAAAAACGCAAATTAGTTTTAACGCCACTAATTTCTTTAATGCAAAAAAACGCAATAATTTTTAAGTTGTAGCGGACAGTGACGATACTGCTATCATGTGAAACTAGAAAACCTAAAGGAATCCATTGGTACCAACCAACTTACGCTAAACAGGAAAAACTGGCATGGCCATTTTCAAAGGGATCCCTTGACCTCTGACCTCAAGATATGTGAATGTAAATGGGTTCTATGGGTAACCACGAATCTCCCCTTTACAGACATGCCCACTTTATGATAATCACATGCAGTTTGGGGCAAGTCATAGTCAAGTCAGCACACAGACACACTGACAGCTGTTGTTGCCTGTTGGGCTGCAGTTTGCCATGTTATGGTTTGAGCATATTTTTTATGCTACATGCAGTACCTGTGATGATTTCTGGACAACATTTGTCATTGTTTTTAGCTGTTAATAAAAAGCAAGGATATTTGTCCACTCCCATGTTGATAAGAGTATTAAATACTTGACAAATCTCCCTTTAAGGTACATTTTGAATGGAAAAAAAAGTGTGATTAATTTTCAATTAATCGCGATTAACTATGGACAATCATGAGATTAATCATGATTAAATATTTTAATCGATTGACAGCCGTAGTTATTTTCTATCCAGTAGTTTTGAAAAAAAAAACATACCTACAGAAATATTTAATTATTTCTTTTAAAAATGTGACTTCATGGTTCGTATCAGTTACAGATTACTGTAATTTAAGAAGGACGAAACACTTTGAATAGAAGAAAAAGTCATATTGACCTCCTGCTGGTTGCCCAAAAGAGGTCGATGAGGATCACGGATGACTCAACAGTCTTTTAATGACCGACTGGCTCCACCGTCACCGACCTGCAGCCGGATTTGTGGATTACAATCGACTCATCTCACATGGTGGACTGCTGACTTAATAACTAATGAAAGCTTTTCATCGCTGTTGATATTTAATTATCTTTCATAGTCCGCATGAACCAAACTCTCTGCACCAGATGTCTCATTGTTCCATTTGTCTGCCAACAAATGTGCACGGAAAGGTATTTTCTATTATAACTCCTGAGAAGTTTGTCCATCCACTTCTTTACACTGAGAATTACAATGCTAATGGAATTGCTGAGTGACACATTTCTCACCTAAAACTTCTCCAAGAGCTGCTGTATTATTCAGAATATCTATATTATTCGGAATATGGAGTCATTATGTGAGTCCCAGACAGTGTTCGCAACACATCCTGACATTTCAGGTGGAGTAAAAAAAGAATCACCACCTCCGTATTTTTGCTGTGACTTGGACACATAATCTAATGTATTAATATCAATAAAAATGTAAAATGAAGTTCACGAGGGGTTAACAAGCAGCTTCACTGCCGTGTAAGTCAAGCCAGTAGTAATTTTATGCAAACAGCAAAGTGTTCCCCTCCAGGCTTCTTAACAACTGAGCCGAGTTTTAGTGAGCTGGATTCCTCTTGCTGGCTTGGAACAGAATGTGAAGCAGAGATGCAGTCAGTGAGGGGAGAAGGGGAACCCTGGCAGCGTCTGCAGCCACAGAGTGAGCCGTGCGTCAATCAATAGCTCCTGCAGTGACTGTGTTTTCAGAGGGAGCCAGCTCCAAACTTGCAATAACCTCTTTGGCTCGCTGCCATCTGCCACTTAGCAGACAACTCCTGGAGCATCAAAAGAGCGAAGCGGTGCAGTTGAGGTAAGGTCGCTTTCACAGGGAAAAGCTCCAACTCAGAGGATCAAATTCTGGTCTCCAGATGCTCTATTCCTGTAATTACTTATGTATTTTCTACTGGACGGCCGGCCATAGTTAGTCCTTACTTTACATGAAAGAGAAATGAGGAGCACTTATAAATCAACATGCTTTAGATTCCAAACAGCATACCTGCTGAGGAGGCACAAAATGCTTACTGATTTATGGCGATATGATATATGGCCTTTCATATGCACACGAACTAAACAGCCCCTGATGATTTAAAGGGATAGTTTGGGTTTTGTTTTTTTTTCTTTTGAAGAGGGGTTGTATGAGGTACTTATCTATCGTCAGTGTATAGAGTACTTCAGGGATGACGTATTTTTTTAGGCCAACCCGGAAGTTAGCATCGCCCTGGTTCCCTCGACAAAAAGACAATGGGATTTTTCCATTGGGTTTTGGATTATTGCAGAAAATAAGCTCTTTGGCAAAACAATGTTTATGATACTTACACGTTTTGTTCAGCAAGATAATCTCCACAAATGAACACCACTTTATGATTTTTGAAGCGTGAATGCAATCGTCAGAAGTAAAAAGGTTAACGTTAGGCTATAAACAAACTCCACCACAGTTGCATGAGCGCGAGTATACACAAAGAGGCTGTAAAGGAGGACGAGTCGGTGTGATGACGTTTAGTAGTCTCATTTAGCCACTTGTTAGCAACAGCCTTTTTTAAGACATATGAAGGCTTCAAAATTCACGAGTGGGATATTTACTGACTTATTTTGTATCGTAAAACAAAACCTTAAAATCTCTTCAGCTTGTGTTAACCACAGACCTTATTTCTGGCATCTAACTAAAAACCCATTCAAAAAACTAATTGACTTCCAGACGAGGGAACCAGAAGTGCTCAAATGCTAACTCATTTCCAGGTTTGAGGACTCATTCTTGAACCACAATTCTACAATTTCATTTAGCAGACGCTGTTGTCCAAAGCGCCGTACATCTGAGAGTTCGTACAACACAAGCAAGGATCTATAAATAGGAAGGAACAACTTGAGTAAGTGCCAACAACAGCTTCAAGTCTGATCGGACACAGGTGCAGACAAGTATAGCGCAGAGAGGCAATGCACGGGGTGTATAGAAGCAGATTTTTATTTTTTTTTGTCATCGTCATCATTACCATTATCAACAACGCCATCAATGTCATCATCATCATGAATATCCTAATCAACATCAGCAGCATCCTCAGTATCCTCAATATCATCGTTATCAACATCATCAACATCAGCAATGTCATTAGGTGTACAGGTGTTCATGAAAGAGCTGGGTCTTTAGCTTTTTCTTAAAGGTGGAAAGAGACTCTGCGGATCGAATAGAGTTCGGTTACTCATTCCACCCCCGGGGGACTAAGGAGGAGAAGAGTCTAGCTAGCGACTTAGGGCCTTGTTGTGATGGGAGAACCAGGCGCCTTTCATTGGCCGAGCATAATAGGTGGGAGGGAGTGTAGACCTGGATGAGGGAGTTCAGGTAGGCGGGAGCTATTTTTGTTGCTGTTGAACCACTCTATGAAACATATAAAAGCAAAAATCAGTAATCTGGGACAAAATCTTATCAAATGGAGGTCTGTGGTCTAATTTGTGTCAGCTCAGCGGTCCTTGACGTGAAAAAGTTTGGGAACCACTGCCTGAGGGCTTCACATCCTGTTAGTGGACTTAAGTGGCCACTTGGGCAACAACTCAGAGGAGTGGGACTGCTTGATCTGAACCGGAGCACCTAGACCTCAGTGATAGAAATGGAGTGTGCATAACAACCACCATGTTTTAGCATAAAGGGATTTACAGGTGTACCTGAAACCTACAGTAAGGCCAAAAAGAACCAGAGTGGGCCGTGTTTAAAGCCTCCATTGCTGAGAGGTCATCTGTGCCAGTTGTGATGGAAACTCAAAAGCTCTCTGCTGGAGGGGCCTTCTGGGCTCACTTAGCCCAATAAACTCTTGGATCTGCTGAGTGGTATTGGCAAGCGAAATGACTGCAGCCTCTGTGGTCATGGAAGCAAAACTCACATGTGGGACGAGCCTGCTGAGTCCACTGACAGTTACTTCTGGTTAATCTCCAGCAAACCGTCAGACGCCTCAGGAAGCAGGGTCTTGCCCAGATTTGTCTGTGGAGAGTGAAGTGTGTCCTGTTTGGTGACACGTGGCTGCACCTTTGCAGTGACAAGAACCAGTGGTTTGGATGCCTCCTGGACACGTCAGACTGTGAGAAGGCCCTGGAGGCAGACCCAGAGCATTCAGGAGGGATCACATATCCCCTTTTATAGCCCCAGGATCCCCCAGAAGAGCTGGAGGACATGACTGGGAAGAGGGTCGCACACATACGTATAAGGTCAGCTTTGAAGAGAGCAAAGAGATGAAAATAACAGACCGGTTATGGTGCCCATGCTGTCCTAATGGTATGGCTGATCGGTGTACTCCTGCATTCAAAATTTTACTTCAGTAAAAGTAAAAAAGTATTAGCATCAAAATATTTTTTAAAGTACCAAAAGTAAAAGTAATCACTATGCAGAATGGCTCATTTCAGAATAATTAATATTATATTACTTGATTATAATTATTGATGCATCAATCTGTTGATCACTGTAATGTTGCAGCTGGTAAAGGTGGGGCTTATTTTAATGACTTTAAGGGCTGTCAATTGATTAAAATAGTTTTTGTTTAGCCTTTTTTATCTGTTTAAAATGAACCTTAAAGGGAGATTTGCATTTAGTATTTGTATTTAATACTCTTATCAACATGGGAGTTGGCAAATATGCTGCTTTATGCAAATGTATGTATTATACTTATTACTGGAAATCAATTAACACAAAACAATGACAAATATTGTCCAGAAACCCTCACAGGTACTAAATTTAGCATAAAGAATACGCTCAAATCATAACATGGCAAACTGCAGCCCAACAGGCAACAACAGCTGTCAGTGTGTCAGTGTGCTGACTTGACTATGACCTGCCCCAAACTGCATGTGATTATCATAAAGTGGGCATGTCTGTAAAGGGGAGACTCGTGGGTACCCATAGAACCCATTTTCATTCACATATCTTGAGGTCGGAGGTCAAGGGACCATGCCAGTTTTTCCTCAACAAAATTTAGCGTATCACTGGTACTTATGTATGAAATAAAAAAAAATGCACAAACACACCCTGTATGTCTATTGGGGTAATTTATGGATGCTGACAAATATCTACAGTCATGGAAATTTTTGGTTGAAAAATAATTGCATTCAACTTTTTGCCTGCAACATCTCTGATTTCAGGACAGTAACAATATTACATCGTAAGTGCATCATCACTTTGGAAGTTTTAAGAGCCACTCTCACTCTGAAGTGAGCACAGCATGAAATATGCGGTTCCTTTAATGATGGCATTGAAGTCCAGCTCCTGGAGGCATAAAATAATCATTTAGTGGGTGGATAGCAAATAGGAGGATGATACTAAATTATCATCCTCCTACTACTACACTGTACGCTAGGTGCACTTTCACAGATGGTTTCGTGTCCAGTTTCACTAAGTCAGTGGGAAACTTTGACAGGAAAACTCTAGTGAAAAGTGCCTCTTATGTCATTCATCCTCCAGAGCAGACAGATGGCCTCCACCGAGGCTGCACGGAGCTCAAAGACAATTTTATGGGCAGATAATCATGTAGATTACAGGACTGTGCATGAATTCACATTAAAATGTCTGCTTAAAAAATATGTTTTAATATGTTCGACCTAAATCAAGTTTCGTCTTGTAGTTGTTGCAGCTGGAAAAATCACACAGAAAATTGCACAGTGTAGTAAATCATTTATTTCATCATTAAGAACATAAATAATGCAAGAACGAGTTGATTAAAAAATGATTTTGGTAAGGACTTCATCTGTCACTTTTCATTCTTTTACATTTGTTACAGAACTCTAAAAATCCCCCCAAAGAAGCCCCAAAACACTCAACTCAGTTAGAAGATACAGAAATCACAAGGAGGTAAAAATTCAACTTAAGGGGGACAAACACAAATACAGAATAAACTGGATGAATTGCACAGTTATCATAAATTAACAAGTTGGAAAAGAATCTTTTGAAACAAATAAACGGCTGTGAAGGCTGATGTAAACTCATTTCTACAAAGATGGAGTTTGCAAAGAAATATACAAAAAACAGTCCACATGTATAACTGCATTGCTAGCACGTGCTAAAAAGCTTTCAACCATGTGGACACAACAATTATTCTGATCCATTTCATGGGCTGGTAGGTATTTAGATACAGAGGGATGATTTCACGCAGAAAATGACGTCCCAACAGATTTGTGAGAAGCTGCTTTGAGGCGTCTTCTTGCACTGGTGTAGTAACACACAGATCCATGACGAAGAACAAATAAACCAATTTAAAGGAACAATGTGTAGCATTTAGGGGGAACTATTGGCAGAAATATAATATAAGTATTTTCTTTAGTGTATAATCAGTGTATTAATTTAGTGTATATTCACCTGAAAGTAAGACCTAGAATGAGCCGTTTAAATCTACATATGGAGCGGTCCTCTCTTCACAGAGCTGGCCGCCATGTTTCTACAGTAGCCCAGAATGGACAAACCAAACACTGGCTCCAGACGGGGAAATTCCCGTTTGCCGCCAAATCCCACACACTGCACCTTTACGTGATATTCTGTGACTAAATAAAAAGCACTTTTTTTGCTACTAAGTCCCGCCCCTTCCGGTGGACCACCATGGGACCTTATTTTGGAAAAAATATATGAACGGTAGTCAACGGCGAGAGACAAATATTGTTTTGATTTGAATTGTGCCATGAATCACATACAGTACATGATGTTTGTCAATTTAAAAGATAATTTTTCAAGTCAAGAAAGTTGTTGTAATGTTGTAAAACTGTTGAAGTATCAGACTGTGAAAATACATAATTAGAAAGACTACACATCCAAAAGTCGCGTAAGTGACGTCTCTCTCTCTGAAGCTACGATGCCTGTGTGTTTCGTACTGGGATGAACTCACACGAGAACGGGTCTCGCTCGTTCTTTCTCTTCCCGGCTGATAAAAAGACCAGGAGTCACTGGATAAAACACATCAGGTAAGACAACGTTTCATTTGTGCGTGGTCATAGCTAAGTTAGCGCTAGTGGTGACGTATATTGTGTGAGACAAGAGATGTAGTTCACTCAGCGGTTTCACACAAAACTGAATGATACTACGACAAACCGTGACTTTCTTGACTTTCAAAATTATCTTTTGATTTGACAATATGTAATATGTGATTCATGGCGCAATTCAAACGGGATCCAAAAAATATTTGTCTCTCGCTGTTGACTACTGCACATATTTTTTTCCAAAATAAGGTCCCATGTGGTACACCGGAAGGGGCGGGTCTTTGCCTCTCTATAGTCACTGCATGAAAGTCTGAGAAGTTGGTCTTACAAGACTGGTTTGTTTAGAACGAATAGATCAGGAACTATTAATGGACACAAAAAAAGAAAAACTGAAAAATGCCCCTTATAGATACTCAAAATCCATCAGCAGAAAACCCAAGGAATAATAAATGACATTGCTGGCTGCTGGCGGCAAATCGGCTGCCAACACCAAGAAAAACGATCACTGTAATGATATTATCAAACTCAATGTCCCAAAGTACTTCAGGAGTTTCTCAAACTCCGCAGAAGCAAAGTGGTGTCACAGGTTTTCATTTTAGTGCAACGTAGCTGATGAGATGCAGAGGGATGCTGCTCTATCAAACATAATTCATCTTCAGCGCTGTAAAAACCCAGAGAGTCCTCATAAGACCAACATCCCTCATTTATACCTCTCAGAACAGAAAACCTATACCTCTATCTGAGAGATTGTATTGCAGCTCATTTCAAATTATCCTAAACTGCCTTTAAGAATTACAATTGTAAGAGAAACTTAGATAATAGTCACAAAAAAACAATATAACTTATGACGTGTTTTGTATCATACGTCATCCTAACCACATCGTGGGCTACCATGACACCATTTTGTTGGTTAAAGGGTACATATTACGCTCTTTTTTAGGTGCATACATGTATTTGGGGTTTCTACTAGAATATTTACATGCTTTAATGTTCAAAACACGCTTTACACATACCGGCTGTGCTGTAGCACCTCTTTTCACTGTCTGTATGAAACGCCCTGTTTGAGCTCCGCCCCCAAAAAGCCCAGTCTGCTCTGATTGGTCAGCTGGCCCACTCCATTGTGATTGGTCAAGCGAACAAACTCTTCAGTCTCCGCTCCAGCTCCGCTCTAGCTAGCTTTGTTTGATGGTGTGCCAAACTAGCCGCTAGGCAGATATTATGCAAATGTGTTACTTGGTGACATCACCATTTTACAGAAGAAAAGGCGGGACTTCAAGCGAGGCGTTTCAGGCAGTTGAGGAGCAGTGTTTTCTGTGGGGGAGAGTAACTCCCTTTGACGTGGACTTTGGGCTTTGTAACTTTGCAGACCTTTTACATGCACAGAAAACAATATAACACACTAAAGGAAAGGGGAAATGCACAAAAGCACAATTGCACAATAGGGCCTCTTTAATGATATCAGTTTGCAAAGATATCATGATGTCCGATGTGAAGCATCCAGAACACTGACAGATTATTACCTGGTTCATAAACTATTTCCATTAGACTTTGTTAAAGTTTGTGTCAGATCTCTTTTTCAGCTGAAAAAAGGAAAAGGCACTTGCAAACAGTATGCTGTCAATTTAATAAAAAGAGTCAATTCAGCTTTGATCTGAGCCACCTCAAAACTAACAGTGTCCTGCTTCTGATGCAAACCAGCTAACCTGCAAGTGATCCATATGCAGCGTGCGTTCGTCGGTGACCCTGTGTATTCAAATGTAAATCCTCTTGTTTGTCTGACTTTTCAATGAAGTTCGGGGCATTTAAATTCCATTTTCCGTGGATATAGTCGGCGTTGAGGTTGTCCCTGTCAAAGTGAGTCACAGCAACAACAGCGACGGCAGCAAAACAAAGTGTGAAGCTCGTCTTGCATCAGACTAAATCTATTCAGAAACACACCGAACATCGGCATTGCTTCTTTTTTTTTTTTTCCTTCCTTCCTCGGTTTGGCATCTGCTTCCCCGGCGCCCGTGGCACCTTGCGGGGATGTCAGTGATCTTAGCCCCGGGCGGGATGCCGTTTCAAGGCAGACAGCTCATCAAGGTGAGTGACAAGTGTTGGGGCGGGAACTTACAATTCCCTTTTCTGCCTTGCGGTGAAAAGTTGCACACTGTGGCTTTAACGCCAAGTCTTTCAACTTGCTGTTTTTATTTCCAAGGGTAATGATGTAAGAACGGCCAGGTTATAATCAGGAAGGAGCTTTGAAGTAGTCCCAGCTGTTCATTGACATCACAGACAGACATAACTCAGCAAAATAACTGCTGGAATGGAGGCTTTTTGTAATGCAGCATTGCAATAAAACACCATAGAGCTGTATACTGGAGGTGGTGACGTGATTTATGACACAAATTACATGAATAAACACAACATTACAGAAGCAGCGTGTTTATGTCGTACGGGAGACTTAGACATACTTTCACTGTAACTGCTGCTTGATGCCATGTTCTGATTTTACTGAACTACTACAGTGTGCTCCGTAAGCACTGGAACAGCAACACACTGCTTGCGCTTTTGGCTCCATACTGTTGGTTTGGATGATAGCCAGCTTTACTTTAGGGGTATTCTCAGTGATACCGGAGGAACAGATTCTGTAGAAGTTAAATAAGTTTATAAGTCTGCAGTGCACGGCAAGCCTCTGGAAATGATATGACTTGGACATCCATATTGTAATGCATATACAGAAGGATTCAGCCGCATACGGGAGCAAGTAAAACAGGGTATTGTGTTCCATGCAACAGCAGAACTTTAAAGGGGACATATCATGCTCATTTTCAGGTTCATACTTGTATTTTCGGTTTCTACTAGAACATGTTTTCATGCTTTAATGTTAAAAAAACACATTATTTTTCTCATACTGTCTGTTCGAATATACCTGTACCCTCTGTCGGAAACACTCCGTTGTAGCGCTCACAAAAAAACTGACCGAAAACTGGATTGTCTTATTTCACAGTTTGTGGGTTGGTAGCAGTGGGCTACCTCTAAGTCTGAAAAGTGAAACCAATGCTTCAGTGCCTTACACTTGCATTCTTTCTAATATCCAGCAGGGGGCGACTCCTCTGGTTGCAAAGAGAAGTCTGATTGTATAAAAGTCTATGAGAAAATGAGCCTACTTCTCTCTTGATTTATTACCTCAGTAAATATTGTAAACATGAGTTTATGTTCTCAATCTCTAGTTTCAAGTCTTTTTCAGTACAACATGATGTTCATTTAGTAAATTATGGTCCCATTGATAGTCAAATAGACCATAAATCAGGGTATGATTTACCCTGTGATTGACAGGTCGCTATCACAGCGTTGTCCGATCTGGGAGTTATCCATGTTTTGTCTGTGTTCAGAACTTTAACCCTTTCACGGTGTGTTTTCAGTTCATGGAAGTTAATTGTAATTTTATTGGTCGCCTAAAATGTCTTAGTCAGCGTTTGGTTGTACTCAGCTCCACCCTCTCGTGTCACTTCTGGTTGCAAAAAAACAAGATGTCAATGGCCAAAAACCAAGATGGCGACGGGCAAAATGCCGAACTCGAGGCTTCAAAACGGCGGTCAACAAACCAATGGGTGACGTCACGGTAACTACGTCCACTTCTTATATACAGTCTATGGTTGGTAGCACTCCGAATACCCAAATGTATGTACATATGCAATGAAAAAGGGAGTTTTTCATAATATGTCCCCTTTAAGGTCATCCAACTATGAAGATTTCTGCATTTTGTCCTACTATATAAAACTATAAACTATATCTCCTACTGAACATTGTGGGAAATAAAGAAAACAATGCAAAAGTGTATGTAATTCAGTAAAAAATGTGCCATAAAATGGATTAATGGCAATGATTTAACATTTTCATGGCATACAGGTGTTTCCTACAGGCAGCCTTACACTGGTTTTGTGCCTAACATAACTACAGCTAAATCTTTATTGAGCTGTACTGAGACAAACATGTTGAATGTAAAAAAAGAACATTGTGTCTGGTGTTCTTGATGGGCTGCAGACCTCTAGTTGACATTACACTGAATTAGAAATGCTTGCCTAGACACTGAAATTGCTACTGAATTAATAAAATCTCAGTTAGAGCCGGAGAAAAAAAATCTGAAAACTAGAGACCATCTAACAATGGGATCATACCAGCCGCGATGCAAAAATCGGGCCAGTTGCGTAAAGTAATGTGAATTAATCATTTTCAAGATGTTGGCGTGTCCAAAATGAATGTTTTGTTTATCTCTGTGGAATATACTGTATCTGACATTGAGTTCCCACTTCTAGAGGGGATGCAATGGAAGTGGGAGGGAGAATGCAACATCAAGTGGCTGAATGTTATTAATTGCACCTTTAATATATTGCAATAGGAGCAATAGAATTAGATACATTTAGTTTATTATCCAGCCATTCATCTAAACAAACCTTGAATTGAAGAGTATGAACAAGAAGGTCCACAGTTCTACCTGCTCATCTGATCTGAAAATATCTAAAAGCCTTTAATTTGTACTTTAGCAGTGCAGAACCTATAAAGCCACTCACCTTAATCAATAGAAACAGATTGTATGTTTACATACTGTACACAAATACACACAGCGAGATATTAAGTGCAGCTTTGTGTAAAAAGCAGTAAATGGACGGTTAAATGCTTTTGCTTCCCATAATAAACCCTCATATTAACCCCGCCACACCTCCATGTTCACCCACACCGGTGTTTTCGCTCATGTAGCCTGATTAGATCTTCTCTCAGGGCCGACTGTGTGGGCAGCTACAGTACTTGCTGCTTGATTAAGATCTCCCTCAAACCTCTGTTAGCTTTGTTGTACCTGGACAACCTTTATAATTAGCCCACAGGCCTTTTTATTCACAGCAGACATGTTGACTTGTCAGAAAACAGTGTTACTAATAACAGTAACGACGGCTCCGTTGTGTTCAAGTGCCCCAGTAAGACATGACAAGGTGACAGTGAGCCCTTTTCCCAGCAGCCATGTTGACATGTCAAAGCAGCGTACACACAGGTGTAATTGATCAAATTAATTATGGTCCCATTCTGTTTAGTGTATTACATCCATTCCAGTGAGCTGCTTCCCAGAGGAGCATAAAGTGAGCGATGGACATAAATGGAAGTTAGAAAAATCCAGCACACAGATTTTGAGAGCAATCTCAAACTTTTTCATGTCAAGGATCCAAAATCGATGTTCAATAGACCACAGACCATGGATGTATAAGAGGTTGTGTCCTGTGCTTTTGCCCTGCGTGTTAGTAAATAGCCTATAACTACATTTAATTCTGTTTATGCTACTAACGCTACTAGCTACTGGCCGATAGCCGGTTGTTTGGGAACAGAGACGTTAATACATCCACCACGGTACAGGCTTACAGCATACAGCCCATGGGTGTATTAGAAGATAATAAAAGTGATGAATTACAGCAAATATATCCATTATTACAGCCGCATACAGCTAGCAGGAAGCCGGCAGAACCGGATATGTCATATGAGCGTGCAGGGCGGTGCAGTCCCGTGGGTCTGATTCACGTTTATAATGCCGAGTAAAATAACTCTGGATTTGGATTAGTGACCTTTACAACTTTATGGACATAAAGGTTTAAATGAGGGCTATTTAAATGTTCGTTCTGGGAAATTGATTTACCTCGAACAAAATTTACAGACGTCTCTTTATACATCCACGGCCACGGACTCATTACCGTTTTCGATCCAAAATGGCAGCAGCGATACCGCAGCGCCATCTAGCGGCTGTTGTCAAAAAAGCCCCAGAGTTTCGCTTCTTTACTTTTTGCCGTCATGCGCGATAGCAGGGCCCTGGCTCACCTTAATGGAACAGGGCCATAATTAATGTTATTAATTACACTTATGTCTACCTTGCAATGACATGTCAAAACAGCTGCTGTGAAAAGGGTCTATACCAGGACCCTGAAAGCGAAGCAGCTAAATGGAATTCAGCCATCATTAATTTTATTAATAACACCTGTGCTTTTCCTACTGCGACGAGTCAAAAGTGAAAACACTGACGAGGATGCAGGTGTTTATTAAGCTGTTAACTAAAGAGTTGATCCCAGTGAGCACCCAACAATCACGTTTACACTCTGCTCAACATAAACACATGATGTACCAATTATACATTATACATGTAGTCATTAAAGATTAAACTCTGCATTGTTGTCTAAGTAGCTCACCGTCCAGCAGTCCCTGAGGTAATATACACAGTATGTATATAGATAAAAAAGAAAAAAAAATCTCTTTCAAAAAACTTCTTTGTCATTTCACTTTTATTCAGCCACAAAAAAAAAATTCTTGGAAAGAATAAAATATTTAAATAGACTGCTGAAAAATACATTGCAAGTGCATTCTCAAAGTATTTTTTTGCAAACCAAACCTACAGAGTCCAAAGGAAGGACCCTTTGTGAAGCATCTGTTGACACATTGTGAACAGATCGGTATACTACAGAGTGAGAGGAGTGTGTATCAGTCTGAAAGTCTCACACACAGTACTGAGAGACTACGCCTGACCCTTTGACTTGCCTTAAGGGAAGATCTGGGCTTTTTTGCCCCCCTAAGACTTACTGGAACTGTGGCTCTGCTCCATCGTGTTGAAGAAGAGGCAGACTCCTGCAGTAAGCAGCAGGTGCATGGACTCGTACAGTAATTTGGGTGAAAAGACGCTCCATATGAAGAGATGGTACCGCAGAACAGTTACCAGCACAATGTAGGCTGCAGCTGGCACGGACCTCAGCAGGGCCAAACAGTAGCAGCCATGGCCGACTGCAACCGGGCTCCTGCAGAGAGGAGAAGGATTCATGAGAGGGGAGGAAAGCACTGCGGGGAGAGGGGGAGAGAGAGAGAGAGGGAGAGAGAGAGAGAGAGAGAGAGAGAGAGAGAGCAGAGCAGGCGACTCTGTGCTGTGAAACAACTTCCTGTCGAGCAGCACAGAGAAGTTTCTACGTGAACCAAGGTCATCCTAAGCTGCTTTATGTTTTCTAACTGGTGATCAGGAAAGCTGCTTGTTTGATGATTCATAGCAAAAGCCACATTTTCACATTTTTTACCTTACGCATGTACCCAGGAGAAGAGCTTGATCCAATTATCTTCTCACAATAATTCGGATTGCTGGCAAATTCTGATAAAGAAGTTAATGACTTTAAAACCTGCATGATGGGAGAGGGAGGGGGGGTGCAGTGAGGAGATTAGGAGATGATGATGATGTAAAACCAAACACACACAGGGATACACAAGGACTTGTGTACACTAGACTTCATCTCGCTCTGACGCAGTGCATTCAAACATTCATTGAAACAGGCAGAGTCCCAGCTGAGGGGGTGGAACTTCAAGCCTTTTCCCAAGACAACAGAAGTAGGAGACATGGGAAGTAGTCCAGTTTGGAGGTGGAAATTCAATCAAAGGGCCAGTTAAAACACACACACACAAACACACAACACGTCAAACATTGACCAATAATCAATGAGCTCTTTTGAATGCAACAATTCAATACAAACAGAAGAAAGAGCCTCAGTCAGGGAGAAAGAAATGAGTCGATAACATTCGATTAAACAATATTACTTAACTTGCAAAACTACATCTGCGTGCTAAGAGCCTCTCTGAAGGGAAACTTCCACTTTATAAACTCAGTCTTGCTTTTGTTCTTGTGTTGGACATCATCATTTTTTAAAATTCTGATCACATTTTAGCCACCGATTAAATTCTGGAGCATCATCATTAGATTGAGCGACGCACAACTGGTCACATGATCATCAGATAGATTTAAAGAGACACGCAGTGATCTGAATGATTGTGTTTATTCATTCTTATATTACTAAAAAAAAGCTAAGAGAGCTTGTGAAATGTAGCGAACTAGCCGCTTGCCATCCTCTCAGCTGGAGATGTGTGCGAGCGGCGCAGGCCGGCTTACGTTACAATTAGGGGGCAGAAAGCACGGCATGTCTAACGGAGCCAAGCAGCAAAGCAGAGATGACAAGGAGTTGTTTAGCAGTAAACTGCACCAACCTGCAGGAAAGATGGATTGAAAATGTTTAATATTCCGAGGGGATCACATGTCTTTGCTAAAAACAGAAGGAGATTATGGATCCAGGCCTGATGGGTCAAAGCATTCTAGTCACACAGCGCCAGCAAAACAGCGGGTGGTCAAGGCGAGCTGTGATGCTCCACAGATCAATAAAAATGAACTGATCAACAACAGGGTGATCGACCCACACTCTACGGAAATACTTATATATATTTAGTGACTATGCCTTAAAATTTAAAAGCAGGCCCCCAAGTCAAATCACACTGTCTGATCTAACGTTACCCATTTCATAACAGGTGATAATAATAAACAAATCTCATACTAATACGTCATATAATAATGGTATCTGGTGGTCGGACTCTGCAGGGGTCTAGCATAGTCAACAAGAATGTACAAACAATGTGAAATCTACGTTGATTACGGCGGTTGACTACAATCTTGTGACCGGCTGCCAAAGCGGTTTTGCCACCTGAATGTGCACGCACCCGGTAATGTTTGTATACAAGGAACTCGTCTATTGGCAGTGCGAATGCAAACGAATGAAAAAAAGCCCTTGAAGGTTTGTAGTTCTCGGGGGAGCTCCCCAGTGGGCAGTTCTCTCAGGGAGTCCCCCTGTTTGGATTTGACAACACCTAATGACATCTTCTCACAGTTTTATTAATGAATGAGGTGATAAAGATGCTTATCGAGCTCAACTTTAGCTTGATGTCCTGTATTCAAATGACCAAACTTAAGAAAGAAGGCCTGGTCATAAATGTGCAAAAGAACAGTGTAAATGAGCCAAATGAAGGATAAATGAAGCACTTACTGAGGGAGAAGATGCTACCGCTGGAAATCCTCCACCAAAACACTGCATTGAGAGTTTGATGGAAGGATACGTTGTCTTTCAGTACATAGTACTGTATTTTACTTATTTATGTTAGAATATCTGACTCCTTAGAGAGTTTTAATGATAGCAATTAAGTAAAGTGGTGTTGATGGGTTTCCTCTGATTGACTGGTTTTGAAGATTTACAGTGATTACGTGCACTGAAACAAAGAATAACATTCTCTCTGCCTTAAGTAGGGTTTGATTGTGTCAAGGGAGACCCGTTGAAAAGCTATTGATCAGAGTCCATTTCCAGTACTTGCCTTGTGGTCGAGCTGCTGATGGTGCACAGTGAGTTCCTAATGAGTGGCTGTATATGAGACTATTTTAGAGTTTCATTTGTCACAATGGCTCAATAGAGTGTCTGAGTGCATATTACAGTTGGGGCTTCTGTAGAAAGCACCACGCTATGAATAACAACAGAGAAAGATGGATTTAATGTGATGTTAACTTGAGTGGCATCATACATAGAACAAGGCTAACGTCACTGCAGTGGCCTCTAGAGGCTGCAGCGTTCATTGCAGCACACAATGTGAAAGTGATGGGCAGACCATACAACATACTGGTGATGCAGAGGGTAAAACCACAGTGAATGTGGCAAGGCCGCCAGGCGCCACCATCACTTCCCATAATGGTCCGCTTATGGGCAGATCGATCGTGCCGTCAATCTCAATGTGATTTACTGTCTGCTGGTATTGTTGTTGCAGTTTTTGTATTTCACTATTGAAATAGATGCATGCATGAGCTGCATCTGAATGTTGTTTTTTCAGACCAGAGGGCTACCTCCAGGGTCTGAAAAGTGAAGCCAATGCGGAAGTGCCTTAAACTTGCATTCTTCCTAATAGCCAGCAGGGGGCGACTCCTCTGGTTGCAAAAAGAAGTCTGATTGTATAGAAGTCTATGGGAAAATGAGCCTACTTCTCATTTGATTTATTACCTCAGTAAACATTGTAAACATGAGTTTATGGACTCAATCGCTAGTTTTCAAGTCTTCAATACAACATGAAGTTAATTTAGTAAATTATGGTCCCATTTAGAGTCAAATAGACCATAAAGCAGGGGATGCTTTAGGGCGTGGCTACCTTATGATTGACAGGTCGCTACCACGGCGTTGTCCAGTCTGGGTGTTGTCCGCGTTTTCGTCTTACAACTTTAACCCTTTCACAGTGTGACACTGTTTTCTGTTCATGAAAGAACAAAATGTCTTATAAAGAGGCGAAGTCCCACCCCTTGTGGTGGACCACCATGGGACCTTATTCCGGAAAAAAATATGAACGGTAGTCAACGGCGAGAGGCTTTGAATTGTGCCATGAATCACACATATGATTTTGCAAGTCAAGAAAGTCGCAGTTTGTTTTAAAACTTTTGAAGTATAAAACTGTGAAAATACGTAATTAGAAAGACTACACACCCAAAAGTCGCAAGTGACGTCTCTCTCTCTGAAGCTATGATGCCTGTGTGTTTTGTACTGGGATGTACTCACACCAGCATCAGGTCTGACTTTCTCTTCCCGGCTAAAAAGATCACGAGTCGCTGGATAAAACACATCAGGTATGATAACGTTTCACTAGTGCAAGGAGCATAGCTAAGTTAGCTAGCTAGCTAGTCTACCAGAAGGGGAGGGACTTAGAGGCCTCTCTATTCAGCATTCAGTTGTACTTAGCTCCACCCTTGTGTCACTTCTGGTTGCAAAAAAACAAGATGGCGACGGCCAAAATGCTGAACCCGAGGCTTCAAAACGGCAGTCCGCAAACCAGTGGGTGACGTCACGGTGACTACATCCATTTCTTATATTCCATTTCAGACGTAACAGTTTAGGCAGCAATTTGAACTTATACTTTAAATACACAACACATCTCAAGTGTTATGTTGTTAATAGTTACTGTAAAGTGATTTTGCTACTGAATGTGAAATCCTGTCTTGCTTCTCGCAGGTGCTTTCTTGCTTCTAGTAGAAAATGAACGGCACAGCTTTGCTGCGCTTGCCGTAGATTAGCTTCAATCTCAGTTTGGCTGTAAATTTCATTTGTAACGCCTCTACTATTAGTTTGGCGCTAGAGGGAAGATGATGGAGGTCATAATAATCACCCTGGAAGCGTGACTGCTGAGGTTTTGACAATGTCCTGTCATGGATCAAACTTTTGGTCACAGGGACAATTTTACCTCATTGTGGTGCTAAATGAAAGGTTGAGAGGTCACAGAGTCATTCTCTGAGGACATGTAACGTCCACATCCAATCTAATGTCGAGCCAGCCAGGATCTGTTCTGGTCCAAAGTGTTCGACGAACAAATCAAATCAAAATCAACTTTGCCATTTCAAGGCTCAGAAGCTAGCAGCACAAAAAGTTTGAGATGAGCAGAACTTTTTAATCAGAAACTGGCTGAACTACTGAAATGTTAAACACATCATATTCAAATGTGGGCTCAAAGATTATTAAGAATACAAATCATGCTGCAGTCTAATTTCCGTGGGACCTTTGTGCTAACAAAATTCAAACTTTTTTTTTACATAAAGTAGTAACTTTTTAATCACAAGACTGCAGCCTTCAATAGATCCATGCATCTCTGTTACTGGCACTTAAACAACAGAGACAGGTTAACTCCTTTCATACAGATACCATCCTTTGTCGACATTAAAAAAGAGCGTTTGACTTTTGGCTCCATCAGCAGGGCAGCTGTTGGCCAGCAGCAGACCTCATCACTCAGCACTGTACAGGGGCCTCATGCTGAGGGGACGCTGGAGGTATTGGCTGCATTCGCACACATACAGCAACCCAGCTACTGGCCTCTCTCCAGTTAAGGTCTGATGCAGGTTAAGCACTTTACATTCATCTATGATACCCTGCAAGCAAGTGTTCTTGTTGCCATGAGTACAACCAATTAACAGACTATTTCTATGCACCTGTACAGTCCCACCCACGGAGAGATTTCACAACGAACAAGTATAAAAAAGATACTACCAACACTCAGAAGTAACTGTATTAGTGATGATCTGCGTGGCTACACTGGCACAGATGGTAGAAACCAAAGTAGAAGAGAGTAGCATGTTTAAATAGAATTATACCGGAGCAGTGGTTCCCAACATTTTGGCTGCACTATCAGATGATCTCAAGTACCCCTGCAATGGCACCACCTGTTCCAAATGTGTTTCTCTGAATGGATTATAAACTTGATGTTATTTAAAATCATTAATTATATAAAAGTGTTTAATTATGTTTTCACCAAACTGTCAATTGTCAGTGTTTGGATTGTCTCGATTGAGTTGAAATTTATACTACTACCTATTGGAGTGACCATAGACTGTAAATAAAGATGGACTACATGACAGCTCCCCAAAAGTGAAGCCAAAACATCTGGATCGCCCCCTGGTGGCTGGTTGCAGTATATGTCATAAACCCTGCCCCCTCCATGTTGGCGGATGGGACATGGGCCAAACTAAAACGTCAAAGTCCACGTCAAATACAATCAAAATGTAATTTTAGGTAGTTCTTATCACGCTGATGTATGTTTAAGTGTTAATTTTTCTGATAACTTTGGTTTCAATTAGTTATTTGATGCTATAAAAAGGGGGTGAGACGTCATGATCGACAGCTGCTCTGAGTGAAGTAGTCGCAGCCGGAGATTTGGGAATTGTACGAGAGAGGAGATGTAACTTTAACTTTCCATAATCGTCACAAGTCTGTGTAATAGAACATTTGTCACTTTGATCATAAATGTAGTTATAGAGATATTATGGTTAGTTGTTATGTCTTTCTAGTCAAACAGCTACCGTGGTGCTAACGTAGCAGCTAGGTGGATCATGCTAGCAAGCTTAGGCCTTGCTCGGCTTGTGATTGGCTCAGGCGGGTGTGTGGGTGGGACCTTGATACTGTGCACAACCTTTGTTTCATTAGAATACATTGGTTGTTCCAAATACAGAGATTGTAATGTATAAAGGCAATAAAAGTTTGTCCATGAATAGATACGAGTTTACAATTAATTACAATTCTCTGCATTAACGAGCTGTATAGCAGAACGTGCAGCCATGTTTGGTTTATGGCATTCTTCCGTTAACACTCGTTGACTTCTTTACAGAATGTTTTGTTTGTACGCCCCCTGGTGTTTCAGAGAATACTGCAATGGGTAACGTGTTGAGCATAAAAGCCTCAGTTTCTCGCCCGAGCATTTAAAGCTTATGTCCTCAGGAGGCTTTTTATAGTGAGGAAAGTCCTCATTTATTGATGTGATATGCTGCTTCAGCTCACTTTAAGAACAAATGTTACTGGGAGCAGTTCAGAAAATTACAGGTGAACTTGTAATATCTAGGAAACATTATAGACACCACTGACTGACCATACACGGTCCAGCCATATACTAGGTTTCAACCTCTTTTTGAGTTAGTGAGTTGAGCTTTTCACGTAACCCCTGGAAACTGCAGAAATAACCGCAGGAGGGCCCATGGAGGCCAGCAATAATCATGTTCATCCTAAATATACAGGAAGCAATAACAACCAAGTTTTATTTTGAACAAAAATATTCACCATTACTTATTAAACAAGTAAAATAAACATTGCATGTATTGTTGCTTTGGTAAAATGTAACCTGGCTCATAATGAAAACCTCTCCTGGAAATGGTAGGATTCATGTTTTTAAACTATCAGCTAATTAACCCATTCACTGGCAGGGGCCAAGCCATTTCTGTGGGCGGGCCTGGGTACAAACACCCCTGGATGGACGTGAAGTGACACTTCTTACCTGTCTCTCTGTGAGCTGAGGAAGCAGACGAGGTGACACGACCAGAGCAGGGGCCCTGCGTACGTGCTGAGGGCCGTTAAGAAGATGGCAGGTGCTTCTACGTAACTTTCCAGTCCCACGAAGCCGACTGAAATGTCGACGGTGGCGATGTTGTTGGAATTGCCCTGCAGGAGCACAGAGAAATCTTATTTTAGCATCACCAAGGGTACAGGAATAACTTATCTTGTATACAGATAAAAATGAGCACACAAAGATCTGTAGGTGAAGCTTTGTAAGCACTTCACAGCTCTAAAGAAACCGGCCCTTTGCTTTATCATCATTACCGTGAAGCTTCTGGCGACTTCCCAGAGGCTCGGTTGTTGTTTGTGTTTTCCAGTCCCTGACCAGAGCAGCACACACGGCTTTCTGTCTGGAACTGGACTCTTGTTAGAGCCACTGAGGCTACTGTGGAAGTGTGCATAATGCGTATGTGCCAGCACACACGCTTTGTTTAAAAAAACCCCCAAAAAACCCAGTATATTTCTGGCTTGTTTAACTTTCCAGCCCGTATCCAGTATCTCTGGAATGAGCCAAATATGCCTGCAGTAAACTAAAAGTATGAAACTTCTCTAACCTTGTTTTATTTTCTTTTTTCTTGGTCAGAAGTTTCATCTCAAGCTTTAGAGGACGTTATCACTGCAATGCAATCAGGATTTATAGCCACAATATATTTGCTTCTGTAAATGTAGGATATATTTACATAAAGGAAAATGTGCCTTTGTTCAAATGTAATAATACACAACTCCGCAAAGAGGTTGAAAAACAGTGCGGATATGAAGAAACATTTCATAGCCTTATAATATAGTATGTTAAGGATTTTTTATGAGCTTGTAGTTTCATCACAAGCTCAGCCAGCGTCTGAGAGAATCATTACAGCTTTTTTTAAAATGATAGAATATAGAAATTAAGGCTGTCAAACACGCCATAACGCGTTGACGCAAATTAATTTTAACGCCACCAATTTCTTTCAACACATTAACGCAATCAATCTTTCAGAGGTTGCAGCGGGCTCAGTTTTAAAGCTAGAGTAAAGATACTGGTATCATGTGAAACTACAAAAACCTAAATCCATTGGTACCATGTCATGCCAGCTGCTCCAAACTAAATTTTGGCGAGGAAAAACTGTCATGGCCATTTTCAAAGGGGTCCCTTGACCTCTGACCTCAAGATATGTGAATGAAAATGGGTTCTATGGGTACCTACGAGTCTCCCCTTTACAGACATGCCCACTTTCTGATAATCACATGCAGTTTTGGGGCAAGTCATAGTCAAGTCAGCACACTGACACACTGACAGCTGTTGTTGCCTGTTGGGCTTCAGTTTGCCATGTTATGATTTGAGCATATTTTTTATGCTAAATGCAGAACCTGTGAGGGTTTCTGAACAATATTTGTCATTGTTTTGTGTTGTTAATTGATTTCACTCCCATGTCGATAAGAGTATTAAATACTTGACAAATCTCCCTTTAAAGTACATTTTGAACAGATCCAAAATGTATGATTAATTTGCAATTAATCACGATTAACTATGGACATTCATACGATTAATCGCGATTAAATATTTTAATCGATTGACAGCCCTGATAGAAATACATAAAGGGCAGATCATAAATTAAGCAGGTTAAAATATTTTTTTTTACCAATGGGGCTCTTTAACTCCAGTGAATCCAAACACGTCACTGAACCCGAGTATAAATTGTTCCCTGGACAATCATTTTTAGCTTATATTACAATAAATGGCTCGGCCAAAGTAATCCATGTTCAAATTTGTGCGGCTCCGGTGCCTAAATCTGATTTCTGGGTGGCACATTGAGGTTATTTGAAATCACCTGCGTCGTGTTCACTCCTCGGAGACGCGGCCTTCAGACCAATCAATCAACCCGAGCCACTGAACTGCACCTCTGAGACACGCTGTCACGCCTGCTCACATCCTCTCCTACTAAATTCAAATTGGCTCATTTACAGTATTTCATTTTGTGAAGTGTTCTATAATTAGCAAATTCAATTTCCATGTGCGTAACAAGTGATAATTACATTTAAAATTCACTGCGACTGTGCATGCTACGCCTTAAACATGCACATACACCCAGTAAAGACAAGGATGTCTCTCTTGTTCAATTTGACGGCAGTGATGATCCACGAGCAGCAACACATCGAGTGACGCTTTATTTCCCTTCTGTGCACACGTCTCTCATCACAGAGGAGGAGAACGTTAACAGCTGGCTCCAGTTTAAACAGACGGAATGAATATCAGTGAGCAAGCTGGAGGATGCATATGGATATCTTCTAAATCTTCTACTTGCTTTCTTGCTGAAATCCTGCCGTGATATTTCAAATGTACGGCGTGTCATTCTGCACCATCAACAAATACATCATTTGTGAAAACTAGAATTACCAGTTGTATGCCTCTATCAACAAGTCAAGTTGCAGTTTGCATTCATGTCTGTCCAAAATGTCATCACTTCATCATTTTATCCTGTTTAATCCTAGACGTTTGTGTGAAATTGTCATAATGAGCATATGAATTCTTGAGTTATGGCTAAAAACATGATTTGTGAGGTCACAGTGAGCTTTGACCACCAAAATCTAATCAGTTCATCCTTGAGTCCATGTGGACGTTTGTGGCAAATTGGAAGAATTTCACTCAAGGTGTTCCAGAGACATTGCGTTCACAAGAATTGGATGGACAAACATACGGACGAACAGACGGACAACCTAAAAACATAGTGCCTCCAATCACGGCTGTCGCCGGCTCGGAGGCATGAAAAGAAATGTGATTGAAATTCAGACAAAATTGATTGTCATAACTGTCAGAGAGTAAGGCTGGTCTAATACAGCTCTTTGCTTGAGTAGTGAAATACCTGAATAGTGCTCTGTGCACCAAAACGTATTACCAAACAGAAATATCTACTGTAACGTAGGGCTGCACAATTAATCAAATATTAATCGCAATAACGATTTTGGCTTCTCACAGTTAAATGAAGATGATCGACTGCGATATTGGCCTTTAAAATGTGTGCTCCGCTCATAGAAAACTCAGCTGAATATCGAATCAAGCGCTTCCTAAACTAACCGCCAGCCACCAGGGGGCGATCAAGATATTTTGGCTTCACTTTTGGGGAGCTGTAATGCCGCTGTGCGCGCACCCTGCAGCAGCAGTATGAAAAACTTTCCTGAATGTTGCGACTGCAGTCCGGAGTAGAAGAGTATTATACATTTTTCAAGATGATTTTTAGGGCGTTTATTGCCTTTATTAAAGCAGCTAGAGAATGACGGGAAAGGGTAGAGACAGAGGGGATGATATGCAGCAAAGGACCGCGGGTCAGAATCGAACCCAAGCCGTTGCCTACCCCATGTAGGCTACCGGATGAGCTAGGGGTTGCCCCAGATCACACGCTCTACCGGCTGAGCTAGAGGTCGTACCAGACCGCCCAAGACTGTACGCTCTACCGGGTGAGCTAGAGGTCGCCCCATACTGCCCCAGACTGCACGCTCTACCGGGTGAGCTAGAGGTTTCCCCAGACCGCACGCTCTACTGGGCGAGCTCGAGGTCGCCCCCGTCCGCACGCTCTAGCGGGTGAGCTAGAGGTCGCACCAGACCGTACGCTCAAGCGGGTGAGCTAGAGGTCGCCCCAGACCGCATGCTCTATCGGGTGAGCTAGAGGTTTCCCCAGACCGCACGCTCTACTAGGCGAGCTCGAGGTTGCCCCCGTCCGCACGCTCTAGCGGGTGAGCTAGAGGTCGCACCAGACCGTACGCTCAAGCGGGTGAGCTAGATGTCGCCCCAGACTGCACGCTCTACCGGGTGAGCTAGAGGTTTCCCCAGACCGCACGCTCTACTGGGCGAGCTCAAGGTCGCACCCGACCGCACGCTCTAGCGGATGAGCTAGAGGTCGCCCCAGACTGGAGGCTCTACCGGGTGAGCTAGAGGTCGCCCCAGACTGCAGGCTCTACTGGGTGAGCTAGAGGTCGCCCCAGACTGCAGGCTCTACCGGGTGAGCTAGAGGTCGCCCCAGAAGAGTGATATACTGTATATTAATCGTTTTGCGGAGAGCAGACGGGCAACACAAAAATGCACTAAATTCAGGTGAAGAAGAACCTTATTTTAAGTTTTATTTTAATGAACCCTGTAGATTTGTATATTAATCAATCAAACCAAATTCAAAATCAATGAATAATTGTGATAAATAATCGTGATCTCAGTCTGATTAAAATAATCTGTATTATCGTTTAGGCCATAATCGTGCAACCCTACTGTAACTTGTATGTTTATTGTAAGTTCAGGTCAGATCTGAGCTCTAAAAACATCCCTGTGATGATTCATATCTTTATACAGAAGGTTGCGTCTGAATTCATACCAGCAGGGTGACTCGTCCCTACTCATGTGGCAACACAAACTGGCTCATTTGTGAAGAATAAACACGTCCTTTCTGCTTTACTGACCATCTGTTTTTTGGGACGGCGATAAATCCACAGAAAATCCACTGCACAGTCTGACTCGTCCATCACTTCAAATGATCAAGACAGCTAAACGCCGACAGCCAAAACTTCCACCCTGAGACAGTTAATTCATCATGTGACACCATTTAACTTTTGTTTGTGACACTAGCGATGTCTGAATCTGAGGTTACCAAGAATATTTTCCATAATCCTCTTGTGTTTTTGTGTGTTTGGCCAAAGGGTATAGATGCAAAGAGACAAAACTCTTGGGCTTTTTTGACAACAGCGCTGCCGCCATTTTGGACTGAAAACGCTAATGAGACTGTGGCCATGGATGTATAAAGAGATGTCTGTAAATCAGTGGATAATTATTTTTGAAGTAAATCAACTTCCCAGTACGAACACTTAAACTAGCCTTCATTTAAATCATTGTGTCCTAAAAGTTGTAAAATTCACTAATAGCTGAATCCAGAGTTATTTTCCTCGGCATAATGAACGTGCATCAGACTGCACCGCCCTGCACGCTCATATGACATATCCAGTTCTACCAGCTTCCTGCTAGCTGTATGCAGCTGTAATAATGGATATCTTGGCTGTAATTCATCACTTTTATTATCTTATAATACACCCATGGGCTGTATGCTGTAAGCCTGTACCGTGGTGGATGTATTAACGTCTCTGTTTCTAAACAACCAGCTATCGGCCAGTAGCTAGTAGTGCTAGTAGCATTAACAGAATTAAATGTAGTTGTAGGCTATTTACCAACACCAAGGGCAAAAGCACAGGACACAATCTCCTATACATCCATGGTCTGTGGTCTGTTGTTCATCTATTTTGGAGGTCCTTGACATGAAAAAGTTTGAGATTGCTCTCAAATGTGTGCTGTATTTTTCTAACTTCCATTTATGTCCAACGCTCACTTTATGCTCTTCTGGGAAGCAGCCGGGCAAAATGTTAAATAAATAAATAAGCAAGTAAGTAAATAAATAGTTATAATAGTATGCATATTTATAATATTTTTATTGTTCAACACAGGCCATTTTGGTAGAGACATTAAATATATGACAATAGAATAGAAATTATTCCGTATTACTTTTGTACGTCACTTTGTAGGCGGATGTTTTACTGGTGTCCGGTAGTCGCTTTCAGTCCAAAATGGTGGAGGCGTAGCTCTGCTGCTGGGCGCTGATGTTGCAATGGAACGACCAATTGGCTTTCACCTCTTAGCATTATACGTTTGGTTTGGCTGCCAAACAACAAGGAGACTTTGAAAACAACAAAAGCAAAAGCAACTGTTTCTACGCTAATATCAACTTGGATGAATTTGCAGCCCACCGATCAGCTGGAACTGTACCCGCTGATTAGATTTTAATTCAAACATAATTTTGATTGTTCTGCGTGACACCAGCTTTTGTTTCAGAGCTGCACATTTAAATCACACATGTCTCCGCTTTACAGATCCATTATGGGTACAGCTTCTTCGTTGAGAACGTTATTACTCAAAGCTCTGTAATTACATGCCTGGGCGCCGAGGCTGAAAATTGTCTGGTGGCGGTCTATTCCCGAGCCCATCACGGTATTAATGACCCAAGGGTGATGCCGGTTATTAAATTGTTAGCGATGTGGAAGTTCAGTGTTGACAAAGATGCACACCTGCTAACCAAATATTTGTCCTGGGTGGAGGTTATATCAAGAGGCAGGTGTCACGTCTGCCTTTGAGGAACATTCATAGCTCATAACACCAGAACACATCCACAGGAACCAACTTGGCCTTCATGCCAGTGCCGGATGAAAGTAATATAATTTACACACAAACACTTCCTCTGCCCAGAACTGCACCTATTACAGCATCCAACACTTTATCAGTGGTGATAGCTTTCCTAAATGTTGCTACACCCTGTGTCAGGGCGTTAAATTAGATGTCTCCTACAATCAGACAAGAAGAACTTGCTTTCTAATTTGTTGTTCCCTGATCTTCCTTTTGTAGATACGGGAGGAGGTGGATTTGGCTCTGATTCACATCTTCACACCTCTGTCCTTTTGGCGTCAGCACCAATTTGTGAAATGGTTGTAATTTGTACACTAGTAATGGTTTGATAATTGTCTTTTAACTGCAAGACTATTTTTTTTTATTTACTGCCTGGTGGATTTTACTGGTCTTGAGTACAATCAAAGCTAATTTGGAGAGGTCGGTATGGGGGCTCAAAGAAGCTTGTTTGAAATTAACACCTAACATTTAGCTCACCACTTCCCAATTTACTATTATTACTATGGAGTCTGGGTGTCTGGCACAGGTGGTAACCTCCGGGGTCTGAAAAGTGAAGCCAATGCTGAAGTGCCTTAAACCTGCATTCTTTCTAACAGCCAGCAGGGGGCGACTCCTCTGGTTGCAAAAAGAAGTCTGATTGTATAGAAGTCTATGAGAAAATGAGCCTACTTCTCACTTGATTTATTACCTCAGTAAACATTGTAAACATGAGTTTATGGTCTCAATCGCTAGTTTCAAGTCTTCTTCAATACAACATGATGTTCATTTAGTAAATTATGGTCCCATTTAGAGTCAAATAGGCCATAAAGCAGGGTATGCTTTAGGGCGTGGCTACCTTGTGATGCTGCCACGGTGTTGTCCGGTCTGGGTGTTGTCTGTGTGTGTCATAGTGTGTTTTTAGCTCATGAAAATTAATTGTAACTTTTTGGTAAGCTAGAAATGTTATTAGAATATTGTATTCAGTTTTCGGGCTGTGAAGCAAATTTTACATAGTGGCCAAATGGTGGAATTACAACTTTGTCTCCATCACGTGATGCCACTGGGCCCAAAAATACTTTTTCCCATAGACTTACATTGGGAAAGAGACATCTGTAAATCAGGGAAAAAAAATGTTTTTGAGGTAAATCAACTCACCGGTACGAACACTTGAAAAGCCCTTATTTAAATCATTAGGTCCTAAAAGTAGTGAAATGTACTAATAGCCTAGAGTTATTTTCCTTCCTCCGTTCATGTGAATGAGCCCCAGACCGAGGCTGGACCAAGGACTGGGAGGCGGGGTTAAAGGAAAACGCTACTGGGCCTGCTCTGAAGGGCCTTATGGATGCGGAAGATCGCTGGAAGATCCAGGTAATTTTGTACTAGGAAGTCAAGCTTTTTCTGCTTCATGCGCCACTGAGCAACTTTCATAGGAATGAACGGGGCCCCGCCTCCGACGCTGTATTCAGTTCTCTTTATACATCCATGATCACTTCTGGTTGCAAAAAAAACAACATGGAGATGGTCAAAAACTAAGATGGTGACGGACAAAAGCCCAACTCGAGGCTACATTACTTATTATGTCTTCCACTCCGCAACATACAGTTATACCTAACAGACAAAGTGGCTGTTAAACCTTGCTGTCACTGACATCATTATGGTTGCTTACCTGAAAGTAAAAGAAGGCCTGACCGAACCAGTAATGCATGATGGTGGTTTGGGCTGCGTCATAGTGGAGCTTCTTCCAGATGAACTGAGCCATGAGCGTCTGGATCAACAGGCAGCAGCAGAGAACCGGCAGGTTGTGAGCACGGAACAACAGCGTAACCAACAAGACCAAGCCGCTGTAGATCTCCCACAATCCCCTGCTCTTTAACTTGGCATCTGCTGTGATGATCTGGGATCGCAACAGGTCTTTGGTGCCCGTGAAGAGGATGCCCAAGATGAAGACGTAAACAAAGCGCGCCTCCACTGTTCCCCTAAAAGAGAAAGATTAAAGACTGTGTCACTTTTTGCATTTGCAGTAAGCCAGCATTGATTTATCTCTACAAAACTCCTCATTCAATATTCAAATAATTTAGGTAAGTGACTGGGATGGGGATTCTTTGCAGTGTTGCTGTACCTGTCCATGCATTTAGCAATTAAATATCCACAGATTTTGGTTTTGGAACATGAGGAAAATAATCTTATTCAGACTTTATACACTGAATGATAAAAGAAAAATGCTTCTTATCAAATAAAGGTGACAATAAAAGCTGTAAGACAAAAGGACAAGAATAAAATTAATTAACTAATTAACAGAACCAAAACAACAGTCTTTATAAATCAAATGCACTAGAGCAGAAAACCCCTACAAAAGCTTTGAAAAGAAGACAGAAAGTCTACACATTATCTCTGTGATACCGACAATTCCTTGTGGAGAGAGAACACTTTGATAAATGGACAAAAATGAGAAATGGAAAATGGAGTGTAAAAGTTCAAAACAATATTTCATTTGTTAACCTTAATTTACAGAAAACGTTAGGGAATATAAATATTTTCTACAACAATCCAATGACCTACAGTCTAACATACTGCACCCAAGGTTCCTGCATATTCCAGTCAGACTCTTTGTTATAATAGCTTTTCAAAGTTCACTACTTTAATTAATTTCATAACCCTGTCTCTTGTTAGACAGGTTTCCTTATATTTCTGTAACTCATAACCCTTCTTTCATTCGGTATGCAGTGTGTCAATGTAACATTAATAATTAAAGGTATGAGACTGGAAGACAGAGTGAATCGCCGGAGGAAAACAGACTTTCTCACACCCGTCATCCCTCTGTCTGTTGTACTATCTGCATCGCTATAATTTGAGAAATGTGTTATTAACATATTCTTAGAACAATTTTAGGGACTTTTTTCAGCTGCTACTGATATCAAAATGCTCTTCTTTTGAATGGACTAAACATGTTGGGGATGATAGAACATGTTCTACTGCATTCTGAGTATTTCAGGGGCTATGGGTACCCACAGACATGCCCACTTTATGATAATCACATGCAGTTTTGGGCAAGTCATAGTCAAGTCAGCACACTGACACACTGACAGCTGTTGTTGTCTGTTGGGCTGCAGTTTGCCATGTTATGATTTGAGCATATTTTTTATGCTAAATGCAGTACCTGCGAGGGTTTCTGGACAATATTTGTCATTGTTTTGTGTTGTTAATTGATTTCCAATAATGAATATATACATACATTTGCATAAAGCAAGCATATTTTTTCTACTTCCATGTTGATAAGAGTATTAAATATTTGACAAATCTCCCTTTAAGGTACATTTTGAACAGATACAAAAATGTGTGATTAATTAACAATTAATTACGATTACATTTTTGAATCGATTGACAGCCCAAGTAAAATTTATTCAAAATAAGAATGACACAAATCAGACCCTCAAAAGCACGGCTCCCTCTTATTTTTGTCAGCTTGCTTGGTGCCCACTTCAGTTTTATCATTTATACTGTTTGTCTGTTGTTTTTTTTAATGGCTGTGGCCGGTCATTTAGCTCTGGTTGGTTAGATGCAAAATTGTTTCTTGTGGACTTGACCTTTTTTTTTCTCCAAACAGTCAATATAACAAGTTTAGAGAACAGGAGGTTCCATCCCTAATGGTTAGACGGATGTAAGCTACTGTATGTATTAAGCTTTGAATTCATGTCAGCAAGATTTACAAAAGATTTAAAGATGGGTAAGTCCCATAATGTATGCCCTTTCTGTAAATCAGGTTTAAAGTCTGAAGCTGCTACAAGGTTAAAAAAAAAACAAAAGTTTCCATAAGACTCTTCTCCTAAAAGGCTTACTCCACAAAAATCATTTTCCAACTATCAATAATTTATATGCTCAAAAAGTCCTAAATTGAAGCTTTAAAGGAAAAGTGCTTTCGATTATGAAGGCAATTACATTCAGTCTAATTTCCATTTCAGGCATTCAGCGTATGCTCTTATCCACAGAAACTTAAATGGAAAGATGTTTTTTTCTCCTCAAATCTGCTCTTTAATTAAATGACTTTTATTAATATTTGTCTCAAAAGGAGGAATGCGTAAATTAGCCCTATTAAAACAGACAACAGACAACAAAAGAGTGGTTAGAGCTATGGTGATGATTTTATTCTATTTCAGAATGGATGGAGGGGGAATAAAGAGCATCAAGAGCTAATGAACTGGATTTTCAAGGAGTTTACAGCCTGAGGAAACTGAGGCGTTTAATTGTATTCTCCGCAAACATGAAGAGATTAACCCAGTCATTAAGAATGCAATGTTATTTATACCTGGTTTACCTGTTGACCACAGTACCCCAGATCATATCTAACATTAATTTAAAGTAGCTGCTGGTGATATTTCCAAACTGAAAAGCTATTTACCCATTTAGAAAATCTTGTATTCACAAGTATATTACAGACATGTGTCTTCTCATGAGAAGGCTAATGTAGAGTAGAGAGACATTTCTATTGCAGCAGGATGCAGTCAAATCTAAAAGAGTGCTACAGGATAATAGCTGACCCTGAAGGAGTTGAGCAAGTATTGGACATGTATTATTAATCTGTATGTTTTGTGAAAACCTGCTCCAACGGAGGAAAGGAGGATAGTAATACGCTCCATACGGCACTATTCTTTATTATTCACTATTCCCCTAACAATGTGCCGGAGATTGTATTCATCATTATTTTATGCAAAGGAAAAGTGGAAAATCCTGGCGTGGATTTGATTTTATGCAAGGACAGTGATGGATTTCAGCCGCCAGGCTTACTTGTTAACTGGTGTGCTGGGTGGAAAAATTGAGGGAATTACAAACTAATCTTCCTGTCCGGCGTGTAAAAGTATTGTGCCATGCACTTAATAGGGATGGGGGGTGGAAATGATTCATTTATGTATCTCGATTTTTTTGTGATGTTGAAATTGATTTTTTAATGCCAGAATCAATATATTTGCTTAATTTGAGTCCATGCAGAGGTAAAAGGAAGTTACCGCTTTTATTGTTGTAGTCTGAATAACGTGACGTCATATCCGTTCTGTATCCGTCAACCAAAACAAACAACAGCCGTTCCCAGCGAGACGAAACGAGAAAGTGGAAAATGGCGTAGGGTCTGCGTGGATACGACCTGCACCCTCACATCTTAAATCCAACGTGGTAAACACTACACATACAGTAAAGTATGGAAACACTTTGGGTTTCATACATTTTCAGGAAAAGCAGATCTAAACATCACGGCTAAAGTTGCATGCTAACTCTGTCACGGACAGGAAACGTTATCGCATTGTGGTAACGTAAGGTCAAGTCAGCCGTCATTCTCATCTCCGTGGTGAAAACGGCCGACGCTACAACTGTAAAGCACCCATATACTGATGTTTATGTTAAATGTATTCAAACGGCCCCGATGGAGCTGACCATGGATAGACGGGAGGGCTAGCAATGGACTTGGCGAAGTTAGAGGAAGTATACAAGTGTGACTACATCTGGTTTTTAAAATAAGGTGTTAACAAAGGGAACCATACAAAATACATATATGGAAATAAGATTGATTGGATTATATTCACCAGTAGTATAAAACATTACATGTCCCATATAAATTAAAAATAAAATATCACCTTATTTGTGAGGGAAATGTCTTTATTCTTTGATTTTTGGGTTGCTGGAAAATTTTTTAATAAACAATGCCTGACAATGACTAATATATTTAACTTCCGGACATCTCAGACTACATATATGCTGAAATCAAACATTTTTACTCTATCAATTTTGATATTTGTCAAATTAAAAGTCCACAAAAGTGTATGATTCACCTTTTTCCCATGGTCTAGTGTTAACAAAAATACTTGTAGAATCGCAATACTTAAAAATCCCAAAACATATCAAATTGACACCCAAGTATCGTGGCAGTATGAAATCGGGAGATGTGTATCGTCCCAGCCCTAGCACTTAAAGCAGCAGTAGGTAGAATTGGAGCAAATACGATTAAAAAAAGTTATTTTTATAAAACAGTCACTATATCCCGACAGTAGTGCATGAGACAGGTAATCTGAAAAAAATCATGTGCCTCTGTGTCCTCCGGTGCTCCTAATGACATCTGCAAAATTTCACAGACCAGAGGAAAACAACCAATCAGAGCCGAGCTGGAGCCTTGCTGTCTCTGAGCAGCTGTCAATCAGCTGTCAAGCTGTCAATCTCGCGAACTCCGATCAAACGATCAAACTAGGCAGCGCTGATGAATGAGAAAGTTTGTGACTCGTCAGCCACGTTGAAATCAGTTGAGGTAATACCAAGCACCAGCCGGATAAAAATGTTCTCATTTTACAGCTAAACAGTACACTACAGATGTTTCTTAAAATATCTGAGGAGAGAAATAGGCATTACAGTAACAGACTATTAATTAATTTTTGATCAGCGCTGCCCAGTTTGACCGTTTGATCGGAGTTTGTGAGTGATTGACAGCTGCCTCCGTTGAATGAACAGCCAATAGGAATGCTCTCTTTCTGAAATTACCTGTGATTGGCCAAAGTCTCCCATCACGGGCACTTGAATTACAATATGCTAAAAGGTTACTATGGAATTTTTGGCCAATAATGACAAAAATATTCCGCCTACTGGCGCTTTAATGTGGCTGTTGTCTTACAACTATGCTTTACACAGAGAAAGCCGGATGGGAAACACATGAGATTTACATGTGGGATGTTAAAAGATGGCTTCTCTTCTGAAACCTGTGTATTTAACTCTGAAAAACTGCAGTGCTAATCAACATCAATCTGAGACAATAAACACGGAGGCATGCAAAATTATGAATGCTGAAAGGAATCTTATTGCTTTGACATTTTCGATGCAGAAAGCACAAGCCCTCCTCCTTGTCTGAGCAATAAAGGCTGTTTATGTCATTTCTCCCCCCCAAAGTGGCTGCAGTAACTTCAAGTGTCTCCTGATTATCACACAGCACAGCTTTGCACCAATCACATTCCTCAACTTTTTGCAGCCCTTACTTAAATTAGTCATTTAGCTAAGGGGGGGATTACGTAATCTATTTCCAACCAACTCTACAGACAAGCAGCAGGAACTGCAACAACACAAAACCAGACTCCTGCAACCCCTCATGTCCCTGCCCTCTCATCCTGTCCACCTGAAGGAAAGGGGGCTTGCAATAGACTTCAACAATAACATCATGGATTTCCAATAGAGAGATGTAAGCAAGCTTAAGGAGCAGTATGTAATGTTGGCAAATGCTGGGTTAATAATGCTGCATTCTTATTTGTGTCGGAAGTGTGTGTGGAAATATGCAAAGCATCTTAACTTCAGTCTAGAGGGAGATTTTGTTCCAGACTACAGACAGTATAATTGTTAAGTCATTAGTATTGAACAACAATCCTATCAGCGCTCCTCAGATATATTGTTGCCATTTTGTATTGAGGAGTTTGTAAAAGTCCTCCAGTTGCCCTTTAGCGTGCTGTGGTCCAGACCACCGAGCAAACACCAAGGTCACAGCAGGCTCGGGCTGATTCCAGAACAATAACAAGGAAGAGGACAAAAGAAGTTGTCGTGATAATGGTGTTCAGCTGTGTCTTCCAGCGGAGCGCATTTATCATGAAGAACAATGCTAAGAGTGCATTTTGTTATTTTTGGCATCATTTGTTGAGATCACATTTGGATTGGAGAACTACAGCCCTGAAACATGAAAGTCTTTCCAGAGGCTGCCACCATCAGATTAATAAGACGAGACAGGTCATTAAACTTTCATTAAAGAAGATACAGTAATACCATATTCATTAATCAATGGATCAAAGTATATCTAATCAGGTACAGAGAAAATGGCTCTGCCTAAAAATATGTCCGAAACGATTAGGGTTGCAAAGGGAAGTTAAGCTCTGGCATTTGGGACATTTTGCACGATTTCAATGTAAAAGTCCTACCTTTTAATAGTGAATTTATCTGGGGGGGGGGGAATAGCAATACTAGGTCTTGTAGCATGTTTTGCCCATTTAATTAAATTGCAATAACATACATCACATATACAGATATTTTTGCCAGCGTCCCATTAAATTGGAAATCAGAAAATTACAACCCTCTGCATGCATAATGCATTCTCCAATCACATGAGCAACTCACACTGTTACCAACACTACTGCACTACTGAGTGAATATATTTTATATTTTTGATGACATTTCAGTGAACCAGCAGATAGCAGCCTGAAGCGGTTTATAACTTGTCAACACCTTCAGCTAGTTTAGCTATAACTGTCACCAGGTGTAGCTTGATTGTGCATGCTAAGTGAGGAGTATTAATTACTAACGAACTCGAGGCTTCAAAACGGCAGTCCACAAACCAATGATTGACATCACAGTGACTACATCCACTTCTTATATACAGTCTATGGTCCAGCATGAACATATAATGTTCTGCCAAAGTTAGAACAGTTTTGGTTATTCCACATTTATATGTATGTGATCTTCTCAGTGGTTTGAAGTGGGCAGGGCTCAGTTGGAAAAAGGTGATGTCACGGGCTGTTTCGGAAATCACTTCCTGATCTGATCAAACCACACACACACAGTTAGCTTTTTAACTTTTCAAGTATTAAACTCTTCATATATATAAAACAAGGATGTTTGTTCACACCATGAACTTTGATTATTGCTTATTTAGTCATGAATATTGAATGTTATTGAGGAAAAAATGTCAGATTTTGAGGTAAATTTTAAGAGGCTTTAAAGCCTTGGGGAACCCTCCACACTGCTTGGTGAGAAAACACGACCAGTCGAATCAATCTGATCTTATTTGCTGCATTTTATAATGTTAATAGTAAGAAGCAGTGGACAGAAAACTGTAGCTTGTCAAGCTGTAATACAGACGAGCTGCCTGGATTTCATGTTACCTTGGAAACAAGCGCTGGTGTTCCAGCAAGTATATAAGAAAAGGTAAGACTATGTCCAATCCCCACAACATGTTTGGTACATCCCTTTCATCAATCACCTGCATCGGGCTAACACTTACAGTAAATCAGCCAAAACAAGTAACTCACTGCCAGAGGAAGCTCTGAAGCAGACGCCTGAGAATGAGGAGGGCCTGCCCACTTTGTCTGAGCAGTGGTCTTTCTGTGGGATAAATCTGGCCGCGTCAAAGTCAAAACTATTGAAATGCCACTGGGACAAAGTGGCACACTTTAAAACAATAGTTACAGACAAAACGTCTAATTACACTACAAACCACTAGATCAATTCTTGCTCTGCTGGCAGAGTGAGTTGATGTCTGTATTTTGTTCAGCTTTATGTTGGATTAAAAAGCTTTTTTTGAAACAGTAGCATGATTTGGAAAGATAAAGTGTGCACACAAAAGCACTTTTATGAACAATGCTTTAAAGTCAGTGGAGAATAATGATTTGTTAAATGTTGCCATTGATGTGTTGTACCAACACAGAATTGCCTTTGAAGCAGGGTTATAAATTGGTTTACCTCTTGGGTAATAAAGCTGAATTCTGTGTGTGAGTATGTCTCACACAGAATTCTATCTATCTATCTGTGTTTGTGTGTGTGCGTGTGTTTGTGGCAGGGGTTCACAGGTGTTTTGAGACGAGTTTGAATACATTTCCATTTTTAAGCGGGATCGGTATGCATGAATATTTTTAAATTGGGAAACAGTCCCCTTTCTAGATAAAGCAGTACATGATAAAATGGGTCATGTTTTGTGCAGGTGTGGAACGCAGAGATGAAAACAAACATTGCAAATGCTTCTTGTGGCTTTATGTTTGGTAGAAAATGTAAAGGAGGAGGATGGAGACTGAGACAAACTTTGGCTATGATTTATAGAGGCTCAGACAGGCTTGGCCCTCAGCCGGCTGCTTTGACGTGGAGCTACTTCCCCTTAGAACACATGTTCAGAACATTTGATTTGCTTCATCCTTTATGTTACCTTGATTGTACCTTTCTTTATGGATTTGTTTCATTGTTGTTAATATTCGGGTTGTAATCGGTGATCTCTCAATATCCAGTTAACCCCTTAACACTCCGACAGCCCGCCGGCTTTTCTGTCTTTCAGAGGTTGTTGCGGGCTGAGTTTTCAAGCTACTGGTATCACATGAAACTAAAAAACCTAAGGAATCCATTGGTACAAACCATGTCATGCTAGCTTGTCGGGAAGAATGCTAAATAACTCTATGATGTTACACTAAATTTTGGCTAGGAAAAACTAGCATGGCGATTTTCAAAGGGGTCCCACGACCTCTGATCTCAAGATATTAGTATAAATGTATAATTAACGCCTATTCTAAAAATGGTGTATTTGAATATTTCTGCATACTGGGGTCTTGGAATTGCATAAACTGGGCATCACTGTAAAACTGAGACTCTTGTGGACCTAATGAGCCTAACTGTATTCATGTGTGATGATGTTAGTCCCCATAGTAGCCATTTCATTGTATTGAGACAATTTTTTTTTTTTTTTTTTTTAATTTGACCTCACTGCATGAAATGACCTGTGCTGACCTCTAGGATAATCACAGCCTCATTAAACTTTACAGCCACAAAATAGAGGCCTAGAGCATTCAGAGGATGGATGGCTTTCCTAGGTAGATTGACAATAAGGGGGTTTCTGAGCAGTTTCAAGAACAGAAGTGCTCGCCATCCAATCGCCGAAAAATGCAATTCTTGCAGAAATCTCCAAATGTCAAAAGTCTTTGATTCAATTCTCGAATGGTAAAAAAAATGGTTAAATTTAGCACCAAATCTGTGTAGCAAATGGTTTCAACCCAGAAATTGCTGCAACAATTTATGAAATATAAGTGATTATGAGAATGACCATCACAAACTTATATCATCATGTTCTACACTCTTTCACAATTTATTTTAATTGATTAATTCATTTATTCATTATTCTTTTTATTTCTTATTAATGACTAGAACAACTTGACACACAGTGCATCTCAAATTAATCTTCAGGTTCCCAGCTTTCAGATGATGTACAGCACTTCTATGTGGCATCTACTGTTGACTTTTTTTATCTAACCCTGAACATCCCCTGTCCCCCACCCCGACCCCTCTAAAAAAAAAGAGGGCAGAATGGTAAGGTGTTTAATAAAAATAATACACATCTTTTCCCAGTCAGTAGTTGTCTATTTTTAGGTTCATTTCTGAGAATGCCATAAGGAAGGGTGTGCACGAGAGAGAGAAAAACAGAAAGAGTGAGACAAACTGTATCCACAGTGACATCAATCCAAGTAACTCTTTGAACCGTTTAAAGTGAGCAGCGTTGGCGGTTCTCAACCCCATTAGCCATTTTGAAAAATGCAACAGCGCAATTAGGCAGCGGGCACAAAGGGAAGGCGAGGAGGGAGCCGGGGAGTTGTCAGGGGGGCTTTACTCTGATAAAACACACAGAAAGAGTAACCAAAGAAGACTAGACTTTAAAAAGGGTCACTAGACAAAGTCATTCCTTTTTACATTCACATTATGGTGAGAAGAAACAACACAAAGCAGTGAAAAATGCAATGTTTTTTTGTCTTTTTCAATACACAGAAAAATAAAATGCTCTGATATTCTATCTAAAATAGCTATAAGCTCGACTATAGGCTATGGTTGTTCAAAAATACCAAACCAAAAAAATCAGACCCATGGGAAATTTCTCAGCAGATGGAAGCTATAATACACTAAAATAAAAGCACTATCTAACTATAAAGCAATGAATCTCTGTCTGTCTGTGTTTCCTTTGCATATCTCGAGAACTGCTCATCCGATCTGCTTCACACTTGGCGGGTGTATTGCTGGGGACCCAAGGGCTTGCTTTTTCAAATTTGGTGCAATTTGGACATGCGACACTGAATTGAATAAACACACACACACACAGCGTTCTGTGCAGCAGCAGGGGCCGGGCTTCAGGGTCCTGCAGACTGAGACTTGTCGTCTGCAGCGGTCCCGGTGTGTTTCCCCCCTTGAGTAAGACTGTATTTCCCTGGTGTCAGACTTGATACTAACTTACAACACTAATAACGTTACTGCCAGCAAAATACCTCCGCTAATTAAATCCATGCTCTACTTTATACCCACGTGGGGTTATGTCAAAACAGGCGACTAATACACCTATTTGGAAATGACCTCCGCTAAGTGTATTTCACCAGTTTTCTGACCGCGATTGGCCGCAACCTGGGTGTGTTTTTCAGAGGTGGATTTATTGATTTGGGGGCCACAGGCAAACATTGTCTAGCTTTACTTTGCACCCCCGAGCTGGGAATGTTGGTTTTGGCAGTGGTAGAAAAAGAAGGCTACTCAAAACTGTTTTTCTGAAGTAAAACTATTAACTATTAATGGTAAAACTGAAAGTCCTGCATTCATATGTTTACTTCAAATGAAGAGTGAAAGATATTATCAGCACAATGTACTTAAATGTACTTAACGTCTGTTCAAGGTGGAGCTTTCAATTCTAATATGATGTTGGATAGTTTAAGGAATAATAATGCATCATATTTTAAGGTAAATGTAGTACTACAATGTTTTCCTCTGTAGTAGAAAGTAAGTAAGTAAGTCAGTAAGTACACAGTATATATATTTTTCATAATATTTTAAGTGTTTTGGGGTACAATGAGTTAGAACAGTAACATAATTCAGTACTTTTCATATCTTAACATCATAATAAACTAGGGCTGTCAAAGTTAACAAGATGATAACATGTTAAAAATGAAAAAGAAAGCATTATTTACTGCCCATTATAGCTGCAACTTACAATTCATTTCTTTATTATTTAACTTGTGATCATATTTATATTGGGCCTGTCAAAGTTAACGCAAATTTGTTTTAACGCCACTAATTTCTTTAAGGCAACATGCGATTTTTAGGTTGTAGCGGGCTCAGTTTTAAAGCTAGAGTGAAGATACTGGCATCGAATGAAACTACAAAAACCCAAGGAATCCATTGGTACCAGCCATGTCATACTAGCTTGTGGCGAAGGAGGCTAAGTAACGCTCCAAACGTGCGCTAAATTTTGGCAAGGAAAAACTGGCATGACCATTTTCAAAGGGGTCCCTTGACTTCTGACCTCAAGATATGTGAATGTAAATGGGTTCTATGGGTACCCACAAGTCTCCCCTTTACAGACATGCCCACTTTATGACAATCACATGCAGTTTGGGGCAAGTCATAGTCAAGTCAGCACACTGACACACTGACAGCTGTTGTTGCCTGTTGGGCTGCAGTTTACCATGTTATGATTTGAGCATATTTTTTATGCTAAATGCAGTACTTGTGAGGGTTTCTGGACAATATTTGTCATAGTTTTGTGTTGATAATTGATTCCCAACAATATATATATATATACATAATAAATATAGTGTATATCGCAACAAGCTAGTATGACATAGTTGGTACCAATGGATTCCTTATGTTTTCTAGTTTCATATGATGTCAGTACCATTACTCTTCACGTTGTAACCTAAAAATAGCAGGTTGCGTTAATGCGTTTAAGAAATTAGTGGGGTTAAAACGAACTTACGTTAACGCATTATTATCTTGTTAACTTTGACGGCTCTATAATACATCTATAGCTGTTTGGGGCCCTTTCATTTGGGGGCCCCAGGCAGTTGTCTATCTTGCCCGGTAAAGTCTGCCCATGGTGTTTTTTCCCATGAACCAGAGTGAAGGCCTATTTCCCCCCCGTGTTTCTGACTGAGTAGCCGCGACTTGGGTGTGTGATGCAACTATGTTATTGCAGGTGTATTGCTCAGGACCCGAGAAAGCGCAGTGTCGAGGGTGAAGTTGTTTGTATGAGTGGTTCTCCAGAAAGCTGCAACCAGCAACACCACAGGCCAAGCATTCAGCCCGTTCTTAACACATGTTTTGAATGGTTATCGAACTAGTTACACAAATATAGCCTCTCCTTGCCAGGCAATCAAAATACAGCACCTGAGACGGACTTCATGTCATGAGGCGCGAAAACTAAAGTTTGTCTTAGCTATACATAAAGAACTTTGGCAAGCAATCCACAGTGTGGACTAAGTCTAAAATACATCCTCGAGGTGGAGCACTGTAATGATCAACTTGCTGAGGACTGAAGAAAGAGCTGAAGGACTGGGTCAACGTCAACCTTGTCAATCATACAGTTCGTCAAAAGGAGCCGGGGTCGCTGCATGGCTCCAGTCGGGTATCTTTGTACGGGTGAGGGCGAGAGGTTGAGCTTTTAATTAGGTGAGCAAGTAGGAGAGACTGCCAAGGAGAACAGGAAAGGTTAGGGAAGGCCAGGTATTGGTGCTAGATGAAGGGAGGTCAGGAAAACTAGACAGGAGAACTGTGTGCAGCCCGGCACACTCATTATTTTGTGACGGGGGTTAGTAGGAGATAACTCTGTGCCAAGCTGCAGTCTGCAGAATGAAAAATTACCACACTTACTGAAGGAGCTGCAAGATGGTCGATTTCCTCTCTTTTTGGACAATGCTAACAACAGCTATTACATAAAGATTGTGCTAAAGGATTCAGCGTGTACAGTGTAAAGAGGGAACCGTCTTCAAGAATAACGATGTCTTTTTAAAAGGCACATATTAAACATGACTTTTTATTATTCAAGTTCTGGGGACTCACGGATTGTCTCAGGTGCACTGAACACGGAGGGGTTGAGCATCACATGAACTATTTTATCACAAACCGTGTAAAATAAATGTGATTACGAACCAAGTACGCTTGATTAAAGTTTGAGGGTCTGGGAGAGATATATTCTCACCCTCAGGTGTATACCACCAGGGCTTCAGTGCAGCTAAGAAATCCAAACTCTTCTTAAGATTTATCTTTCAATGATAGCAGGAGGAACTCAAGAGCAATTTAAGAATCAAGATAATTTTTATTCCCAAAAAGCTGGAAAAGCATCCTCCTTATTATTAAGCAGTACAGTACCTAGTAAAATGTCTTAATGTTGAAGCTTTTGCATCTTCAAATCATCAGTACAGCTGTCTCCAATTCTGGGTAAGGGTTAATTCTACTCTCCAAATCTGTCAATGAACTGCTTGATTTAGTATGATTATATTGTTGTTTTTACATAAACAAGACTTACAGTAGAGTCTACAGCCGTGCTAGAGGCTCTGTGAGTCTGTACTTAGGCACAGTGGTGCTTTGAGCTATATGCTAATGTCGGGATGCTAACATGACAATGGTTACATGCTGATGCTCAGCAGGTATGATATATATTCAGCGTATCTTACGAAAAAGTTATTCCTCATTTTTCGTATGTTTTCCTACAAATGTCCAACAACACATGTCCAATGACCGCTCGTTACATGCATACAGTTTTTTTTCAAGATAAACTTACGTTTTTACAGGAAACAACTTCGTTAGGGTTAGGCAACAAAAACACTTGGTTATGTTCAGGCAACACAAATACACAGACAAAGAATTGTATTAAAAGTTCCTAAAAATAACTCAACTTCAAGAAAACTCATCTCCGATGCTTTATTCACAGTAAATATTCTGCTCAAAATTCATCCAAATCACTTGTTTTACACAAACTTCCTGAAGTTATTGCGTTCACTATTTGGGTTAATTGTACAGTTTATTAGTTATTCTGTATGTTTATTGTTATGCATTGAATATAATATGAAATATCCATAAAATGTGTCACTTAATCAGGGGTCGTTAGTTTACTCAATGACAGAAAAGGGGACCCTTAAGGAAAAAGGTTGGGAACCACTGATCTGGCATATGTTGAGATATTTCACTGGATAAGTGAAACTTTGACCTGCTGGTTGCGCTAATGGGAAAGTCAGGGGATCAGCAAAGCCACTCGGACTCAATCCATCCAATAATGTGGAGATATTTCAATCTGGACCAAAGTGGTGGACCGACCAACCGACCCAAATGTCATCCCTAAAGCCACACTGCTTGTATGACTAAAAACATGTGGTCTCTGAAAGACCTCCAATAATCAAAGACACCTTCTTTGATTGAAGATGAGGGTGCAAAATGGTTGCTGCTCAGCGCTAACAGGTGCTAAGATTTCTGATTTCAAAACACTCTTTACGGCCTGTACTGTATCTTTCACATCTTGAGACTCTTCAAGGAGTTCCTACATACTTCCAAACTCTCCAATCTCTACTGCTAAACAATGGAGAGCAATGCATGGTTTTGTATTTCAGTCATGGAAGCTAAACAACTCATTTTCAAGCCAAATGAAAAGCAAATTTACAAAACTATTATTCCAATATTCTGCATGGTGATGTATTAGCTTTTCACTACGCTTGTTCAATCTGTACTCTAATTAGCTAGCTTACTCCTTTGTGTTGGGAAAATGTGACTTTGTTTTCATCAGTTACAGAGGACAGGAGGGGTGGGTGGGTAGACTCGTGTTGGTGGAGAAAAGAACAGTCAATACTACTGTCAATTTAAATCAACAGTCATAGATTGCGCGACTCGCCTTTCAGTGTAATTAATTTAATTTAAGACGCCGTCAGACTTTGCTGAGGATTTGAGGGTACATTGGGCTGGGGAGATTTACTGTAGGTAGATGTAAAGAAAAGAAAACTGTACGGCAGTTGATCGTGACAGTTCCACTACCACCCTCCCTACCATAGACCCATGTTTGTCTTTTTTAGGGGGGTACAGAGGGTCCTTAGGAGGAGAGAACAGGTCAGCAGTAGATGTCACATAGAAGTGGTGTACATCATCTGAAAGCTGGGAACCTGAAGATTAGCTGAGCACTGTTTGTCAAGTTGTTCTAGTCACAAATCAGAAATAAACATTGTGTTTTGGTTAGTTTATAGTGTGTAAGGGCTTAGAACATTATGATAGAAGTATATGATGGCCTTTCCGATGCTCTACTATGTTTCATAAGATGTTGCAGCAATTTTTGGGTTGTAACCATTTGTTACACAGATTTGGTGCTAAATTTAACCATTTTTTGCCCCTTGAGAATTGATAAAAAATGATCAATAATCCCTCCAAATTACCACATTAAGACACCAAGACCTTGAGGAATACCATAGAAAAAGCCATGCTGTGATTTGGTATCAAAAACTTTACACATTTGGAGATTTCTGCAAGAATTGCATTTTTCGGTGTTGGATGGCGAGCACTTCTGTTCTGGAAACTGCTCAGAAACCCCCTCATTGTCAATCTACCTAGGACAGCCATCCATCCTCTGAATGCTCTAGGTCTCTAGTTTGTGGCTGTAAAGTTTCATGAGGCTGTGATTATCCTAGAGGTCACCACAGGTCATTTTATACAATGAGGTCAAGTTTAAAAAAAATTGTCTCATTACAATGAAATGGCTACTATGGGGACTAACATCATCACACATGAAAATAATTGGGCTCATTGGATCCACAAGAGTCTCGGCTTTACTGTGATACCCAATTTATGCAATTCCAAGACTGTTTAAGGACCCATGTATGCAGAAATATTCAAACTAGGACTGTAAATCAATTAAAATATTTAATCGCAATTAATCACATGATTGTCCATAGTTGATCGCCAGTAATCACAAATTAATCACCCATTTTTTATCTGTTCAAAATGTACCTTAAAGGGATATTTTTAAGTATTTAATACTCTTACTGTATCAACATGGGAGTGGACAAATATGCTGCTTTATGCAAATGTATGTATATATTTATTATTGGAAATCAATTAACAACACAAAACAATGACAAATATTGTCCAGAAACCCTCACAGGTACTGCATTTAGCATAAAACATATGCTCAAATCATAACATGGCAAACTGCAGCCCAACAGGCAACAACAGCTGTCAGTGTGTCAGTGTGCTGACTTGACTATGACTTGCCCCAAACTGCATGTGATTATCTTAAAGTGGGCATGTCTGTAAAGGGGAGACTCGTGGGTACCTATAGAACCCATTTTCATTCACATATCTGGAGGTCAGAGGTCAAGGGACCCCTTTGAAAATGGCCATGCCAGTTTTTCCTCGCCAAAATTTTGCCTAACTTTGAAGTGTTATCTAACCTCCTTCCAAACAAGCTAGTATAACATGGTTTGTACCAATGGATTTCTTAGATTTTATAGCTTCATATTATACCAGTATCTTCATTTTACGACACCAGCGTCCTAGGGGAGTTTAAGAGGACAAGAAATGCGGGTCAGGTGTGAGCGTTTGTCACATATGACCCATGCAGCGCTGCAGCCTGCACACTCAGCTGCATCACAGCAGCCCAGCTCTCCTTCACTGTAAATCAACTCACTAAACAGGGGACAGCAATTTGCCAGCTGTTACAATTAATGAAATCACGAACACGGGGTTCACAAAAACTTACTTGGATGTGGTTCCACCAGAGTGTTGCCAGGGAAACAAGACGTTGCCGACAGCCGCCCGGTAGCTGTAGACGCCCAAAAGTCCGAGGGCAAGGGCAACCTTCGAAACCCACGAGCACCGTCTTTGAACCAGGAGGTAGATAAGAACCAGACAGAACGCAGCCAACAGGGAGAGCACAGTCCTGTGTTCGGAGCTGGAGAGCACAGCAAAGAGTCAAACAGTCATGGGGTTAAGAAAACACTGCGTTCTATTATGAAGGAGTTCTTTTGGATTCAATTTAAAACACATTTAAAGTACATACTGTATGTATCTCAACATTGTCCTTATTTTACCATAAAATATAATGAGCAAAAACGAAATAAAAAAGAAAACCTTGAACTAGACTATTTACTGAGCAGCAGATAACATTTTGATGAGATAAAAAAGTCAGTCATATCCTCCAGCAGTAGTTTAAACTTTAAAGAGGCACAGATCTTCAATTGTTCGCTGGATTTAAGGCTATATAGTTTGAAATTACTCCGCCACTGAGCACAGACAGGTAATAAGACCTCAAAGGACACACAGTATCAAAGTTGAATAGAAGCCGTGTATTTAAGCGTTCGCTGGATCAGACAGCGGTGGAAGTTGGGTACTTTTGAGACGAGATGAGGCGCAACGCTACCTAGATCTCATTATCCAAGCAACAGGCAGTGCAGGTAGGAAGAAAGGGCAACGCCGGACAGGGAAAAGGTCAGAATCCACATCTCTATTCCACAATGTGATGCATGTTAAAGAACAAACCATAATCCCCCTGCTCCGCGCTGTTGACAGAATATTAATGGCGGCTCTGAAACAGTCCTGAGAAATCAACGTTTTTCTACAGCAATCACAGAAGGCTATTTTCCCTTCTTGAATCTTTCAAAAAAAAAAAAAAAAAAAAAGCTACGTGGAGGGTCCTGTCAGCTTCTCAGCCAGAAAAACACCCTTAAAAATGTTTCAGTGTCAGGAGGAAAGGCTTGTATAATGATAACACCCTATACCTACCCTTAAACGTCTGTGATGGCCACATTATTCTGGACTTATTTTGTTATCATGTGCAATTTCCCCGTTCATTTCACTCAACCAGCCTCATCTATTTCCTATATTTTCTCATTTTAATGGCCGGCTTTATATATTCCCCAGAGAACAGGAGTGAACTTGTTACATTGATCTGTTACTCTCATGTGTAGGTGGAGAGACAAATGGAGATTGTCGCTGCATTGCATTCTACACTACTGAGGCTACTGTCTTTGGACTAATTGGTATCTGCCTTTTTGAAATGAATATCTATTCCCGTGTGTCTGCTGTTCGTCGGTACTTAAACAATGAAAGAAGCACATTCACTTTAAGTCTGTGGGAAAATGAGCTCTTGTAATGTCCTCTCACCTACATGTTCCCACATATCTGCATTAAAAAAGGCTAATAATCTTCAGCTCTGCTAGCAGCCCCATGTTCATTACAGTCCACAATACAGAACAAACAAGCTGCTGAATATTTCGCTGTTCTAAGAGCCTCGCCAGTAGTGAAGTTAAAATTGTAAAATTTGTGTTAAGTAACAAGAGAAAAAGACATGGAAACATGGATGCATGCATGCATTTAACAGATTTTGTATTAAATACACTCCCAGATTAACTTCTAAACTCACTTTATATGTCCAGCTATTTTGTCTTGTTTAATAGGGAACTCCAAAGACTTCAGAGAAACTAAAGAGAAAGACAAACCACTCCATCTTTTTGCTATTCATAGAGTGGTGCATCTTTTCCCCGAGGAACCTCTTAAGAATCATAATGCTGCCAAGAGTAATTATGAATCAGCCAGGTAGCTGCTGCTGCTGTTAACACTCTCTTTTTTTGCTTAGCTGCCTAGTAAAAATATCCAACATAATGTAGCTGGCTAGCTAGGTAGCATTGTTATCCTTGTTGAGTTAAATGAGTCTAGCTAACAGAAGCTAGCTGGCTAATCTCTGCTCTCTGACCACATCTAAATCCAGTAGTTATAATGTCAGGTCACAAGACATTTTAACCTTATCAATACCACATGTTCAAACAGAACTTGGAAAAAAATGGTTTTAAATACTATTAATATATATTATTATATTATACTACTAACACTATGCTCCTCAAAAATGGAACGAGTTACAGTTTTGACATGAAAATATCTCACTGCATTTGAAGATTTTAAAGAGGACATATTATGCTCATTTTCAGGTGCATACTTGTATTTTGTCTTTCTACAAGATCATGTTTACATGCTTTAATGTTAAAAAGACGCTTTATTTTTCTCATAACGGCTGTGCTGCAGCACCTCTTTTCACCCTCTGTCTGAAACACTTTGTTTGACCTCCTGCCCCCCTCCTTAAAAGCCTACTCTGCTCTTATTGGTCAGCTGGCCCACTCTGCTGTGATTGATCAACCGAACCAAACTCTTCAGACTCCACTCCAGCTCTGCTCTAACTAGCTTTGTTTGAGTGTGGGCCAAACTAGACGCTAGTCAGGTATTATGCAAATGTGTTACTTGGTGACATCACCACATTACGGAAGAAAAGGCGGGACTTCAAGCAAGGTGTTTCAAGCAGTTCATGAGCAGTATTTCTTTGGGGGAGAGTAACTCCCTTTGGTGTGGACTTTGGGTTTTGTAACTTTACAGACCTTTTACATGCAGAAAAAACTATATAACCCACTAAAGGAAAGGGGAAAAGTACAAAAGCATAATAGGTCCTCTTTAAAAATTATACTTCATTTTGATTATTACTTATAAGGGTTTTCTTAATGTGTGACCACTGTTATGTGTATGTAAACTTTGTGTTTGTTGTTAATGTATGTTTTCTTGTGCATAAGTCTCACTTGAAAAAGAGCTTTTGATGTCAGTGAGACTACCTGTTTAAAGAAAGGATGAAATTAAATAATGTGGTAGAAGTCACATGATGAGTCACTGGCAAAAACGCTGGTATGAAATACAAGAACAGCCTTTTGAAAAGTACCATTTTTAAATAAAAATTGCCATAATTAAATTTATGAAATAATAATTGGTTTGTTTTTGTGTGTCTCTGTATTCATTTTAGAGGAATGGTTAGACCAACCTGTTAAGCCAATGTCCCATGTCGGGAACATGAGCCCACTGCACCCCGGTCTGGTTGAGGGAGCGCATCAGTCGGCAGCAGACCAGAGTGAAGGGCGGCGTGGCTAACGCTAGCCACTTCTCTGAGTAAATCTCTGCCTTGGGGTGAGCAGAGGGATGGTAGTCTTTGGAAGGGAGGATAGTCTCTTCTTCATCTCCAGAGCCCCTCTGCTCTCTGAAGTACTTGCGGCAGACATCCTGGAAAACGGCGAGGCAGAGGGTGTTGAGCAGGAAGTACCAGGTTTGGTGCTCTTCCTCTACAAAGCTGCTGGCCGCCAAGCTGAGAGTGTGTCCGACTGTGCCGGTCAGCAGCAACACGTCCAACTCCGACAGCGACCACTCACTGCTGCTGCTCCTCAACGGAGACTGTGAAAGAAAAAAAAAGGGCATTAAAACAAAAGGTTTAGAGGAAGGAGTACAAAAAATGTCCAAAATGTGTTTTATGTGGTTACAGTAGAGTGCAAGCAACATTTATACGTGACAAAGTCGTCATTCTTTTTCTCTTATCTGTTCATCTACGTCTCAGTAGGGTGTCTCATTAATCAAAAAAGATATCCATACTAGATAGGACAGATAGGTCTTGGGCCCGTATACTGTGTATAAGAACTGGACGTAGTCACCGTGACGTCACCCATTGGTTTGTGGACTGCTATTTTGAAGCCTTGAGTTCAGCATTTTGGCTGGCGCCATCTTGCTTTTTGGCCGGCGCTATCTTGTTTTTTTGCTACCAGAACTGACACGAGAGGGTGGAGCTAAGTATAATCTAACCAAGCCCCCAAGAAGAGCACCAGGATTTGAGGCAAGCTTTCATAGTGGCCAAACCGTGGTACTACAACTTCCGTGTCCATCATGTGATGCCATTGGGCCCAAAAAGACTTTTTCCCATGGACTTACATTGGGAAAGAGACATCTGTAAATCAGCGGATAATTTTTTTTTGAGGTAAATCATCTTCCCAGTATGAACACTTGAATAGCGCTTATTTAAATCATTATGTCCTAAAAGTTGTAAAATGCATTAATAGCTGGATCCAGAGTTATTTCCCTTCCTCCATTCATGTGAATGACTGGGCTGGGAGGCGGAGTTAAAGGAAATGCTACTGTTTAAGACACTTCCACATTGGCTTCACTTCTCAGACCCGGAGGTTGCCACCTGCTTGGGCCTAAAAACAGATGATACAACTTTGGTTGAAATCCAGATCTAGGATCTTCACATGAGATTATCATCCATGTTTGCAGCCAAAAGTAAAACAGTAATAGTCACTGACATAATTCCAAATCTCGATTTTCCAAATCGTTTGCTGCCTCAACAAATCTATTTAACTATATTTTAACTTGACACCATTTACAAACGGTGCAAGAGATGCAACCACCACAACCACCACAACACGAGCATTACGAGACATTCGCCCACGTCTGTACTGTGGAGTTATAATGGTTTAACTCAGTGGGATAATTATCTGGACCAAACTACTGCTCGGGTGATTCATACCAATCTACTTCAATATTGAAAAATCTCATCTAGTGACACTCATTAAATGACCCGTGTACTTCATAATATAACAGTTCAAATTGCAAGCACTTAAACCTGCTCTGTTATCTCACCCACATCATTTCAAACTCACAAAGAGAAAAATGTGTCTATTGATGCATACTGTATACCTTTCACATCCAAATGTTTTTTTTAACTAATTAGGGCTGTCAAAGGTAACGCGATAATAACGGGTTGACGTGAATTTGTTTTAACGCCACTAATTTCTTTAACGGGTTAACGCAATCGATCTTTCGGAGGTTGTAACGGGCTCAGTTTTAAAGCTATAGTAAATAAACTGGCATATGAATCTAAAAAACCACAGGAATCCATTGGTACCTAAAATGTCATACTAGCTTGTCGCGAAGGAGGCTAAATAACACTCCGAACCTGCGCTAAATTTTGGCGAGGAAAAACTGGCATGGCCATTGTCAAAGAGGTTCCTTGACCTCTGACCTCAAGACATGTGAATGCAAATGGGTTCTAATTGATTTCCAATAATAAATATATACATACATTTGCATAAAGCAAGCATATTTGCCCACTTCCATGTTAATAAGAATATTAAATACTTGACAAATCTCCCTTTAAGGTACATTTTGAACAGATGAAAAATGTGTGATTAATTTGTGATTAATCATGGACAATCATGCGATTAATCTTGATTAAATATTTTAATCGATTGATAGCCCTATTACTAATACATGATTCAGTCATCACATTCTATGGTATGTACAGCATAGAGGACTTTCTTTTATGTTTGCCATAGTGCAGCAGACAGTGACCGTGACCTGTCATTCATAAATTGATGTCGGCCACTTATGGATATTTCCATCACATTTTTAAAATTGGTGTTTGTCTAATCGCATACTTGTATGTAAATTATTTTGGTTCAGGGGTGACGGTACATCACCATGAAAAGCAAGTTCAAATGAAGTTCAGCCAACCTCTTAGTTCAGCAGTAATATTTTAGCCCAACAAACAACTACCAAATAAAGACATACATTATAGCCTGGGTTCACCTTGATGACGAAGAGAGGCTAAGCCCGTACGTACACTATCTGGTGGCTACAGTACCAGTTCACTCTGGGACTGGACTGTCTCATACTTGTTTTTCCCAGCATTCAGACATATGCCTGTTTACCATACACAACATGCTGTGACATTAAATATTTAGTTCTGGCAGTTGTGTTCCAAAATAAGGAAAACATCATCACTCAGCTGTGGCAAATTTAGGATCTACAGCTTCTAGGCTGCATACATTTTCATACATTATAAGTATCTAGGTTGTTTCTTTATGAAACTGTCAATCGCAATTTTTGTTTCCAAGTTCCGTATGAATGTCTCCCAGATTAAATAACCTGTATGTTACTTAATTATCACAAAATATAGTTCTGTATCCCGCACATATTTCAGGGTTGAGTCTTTGGTTAAGCAGGGTCTGTCCATTCATTTTTCAAAATCTGAGTTACCGTTGCATTACTGAGAATAGGATTAACGTCCTGTATGCCAACAACTTCTTTGTTTTTTAAATAAAACATGTCACAGCCCAGAGGGGGCTGTAATATGTTTCTCCAGCTCCACTGCTCCCTGTTGGAGTCTCTCTCTCCTCCAGTGGTCGGCAAATTGTGAAATCTCAAAAGCAACAATTCCTCATGTTTTCCTTCACTAAGTCTGCTGCATACTCATCTGTGTTCATGGCATTGTTTCAAAGTAGATGGAAGACAAGCGTAATGGAAGTATTACTGAAAATAAATTAGAATGCATCAGCATTTATATAGAATTATTATTACCTTATTGATATACTATTGATACAATTTAGTTTTCAACTTGCAATTTGTAACTTGCATACCTAAGCAATATATCACAAATATTTGATTCAATTTCTTCCAAATTCTGGTATTATTAGATCTCACAGCTGCTTTTGACACAGTTGATCACACCTATTGTTGGGCTAGTCTGAAAACTGTGTTGGGCGCTTCAGAACTGGTTCAGGTCGAACTTCCAAGATAGGAATCATTTTATCTCCACCGGCAATCTTACTTCCAAGCAAGTCAGCATGACCTGCGGAGTACCACAAGGATCAATAATTGCCCCCCTTCTGTTTGATCAATAAACACAGCTGTTAACCCTCTGAGACCCACAATAGACCTGTTTTTGTCTTTTTTTTCGGGGGTACAGGGGGTGTTTAGGGGGAGATAGCAGGTCAACAATAGATGTCACATAGAAGTGGTGTACATCATCTGAAAGTTGGGAACCTGTCAAGTTTTTCTAGTCATAAATCAGAAATAAACATGAATTACACTATTTTAAAAGTGTTTTCTCAGGTCTACCAAGGAAAGCTCTTGGGTAACTAAAACTTTTCCCAAATGTAGCTATCAGAGTTCCAACCAAAAACAGAGAAATGTGAACGTATTACACCAAATTTAAAGCTGTGTCTCCAGGAAAGTACTGGTCCCAACGAAGAAATATTCCAACACATAATCTTTCGGAAAACGGCAAATTGACATTTTTACACTCCGGTTTATGAATGGATTTAACAAACTTGTAAATATATAGCATGCAAATTAGTGAGCTTTAAAGGTCCTGGTAGATGGATTAGCTGTTTCCCACTTGTTTCTAGTGTTTGTGTTAGGCTAAGCTAACTGCCTTCTGGCTGTAGCCTTATATCAAAAGGAAGGGTTGGTAAAGATTCTAGAAACATATTTTGTTATATTAGTTTACTCATTCTCATTACATCCCAACAGCAATCAATAAATCAAATGCTCTGACAAAAAAAAGAAAAAAAATCCAGTATCTGTGGCTGTCGCAGTACTGTAATAAACCCGTCCAATCATTTAATTCGGCCCGAATGTAATGATTGGACGGGCTACCTGCCTGCCTGTGTACCTTCCTGTCTATCGGCATGCACTTTGCCCGTTCACTCATTGCGCGTCACCGGAGTCTTCCTCAAGCTGCTAGCTTGACAGCTGTGAGTACTAACAACAGCCATGTTCGTCGTTCACGTTCATTATGCTATGTTTATGTTCGTAATGATAATGGTGGGGGAATGGCATTGGAGGGAGGCCCAAAAGGACGAACTGTCAGTGTTGCCAACTTGGCAACTTTCTTGCTAGATTTAGGGACTTCTGGAGCTCGTGCTACTTGCTAGTTTCATTGGAAAAGTTGGCAACACTTGGCTGGGTTTTTCAGTCGGATCATTGTAGTGTACTTGCTTATTTCTCAAGATCACGACCCTGCCTTTAATGGACAGATATGAGTGGTATCCATCTTATCATTTACGTCTACGCCAGAAGGTGAATAAATGTTGAACTATTCCTTTAATTATCAAAAAAGACTGTTTTACGATTGAAACAATGAATGAGAGCTAGGATCTGTTGATTTAAAGAGCACAATAGGGAGACAGATTTTCTAAGCAGCCTCGGGGCCAACATGTACAATAGAACGCCCATCAATCAAAACCTGAACTGAAGCCTAATGTGCTGATGATGGATAAAGGATATTACTCCTCTGCCCTGTCAATGGCCTTCTCTGCATCATGACAAAGCACAGTGAAATGACAGGATGATGACCTTTTGGTCTAAAATGTAAAAATTATTAGAGGACCTCTGGTGCCATCTTTGCATCCATGCCAGTCAATATCATATTTCCATGACTTCAGGCAGAAGTACTATGAAACTGACAAATGAGTCGCCATACCTCTGGAAATACTTCAACCATTTTTGGGTCTAATATGTGGATATGATTTATCATATAGGCAGGCCATTGAACACGACTTTCCATCATGCAGTTGGGAAACACCCTTTGTGATAGGACTTTCCAGCTTTCTCATGTGAAATATGGATATCCTAACTCAAGCAAAAAGCTTATTAAACTGTATTTTTGGCTCCTTACAAACGTTGTGAGAGAATTAATAGATTTAATAAGGGTTAATATTGGCCCACTTGTCTCCTCCTTTATAGACAGTACTTTTTTAAATGAACACTCACCTTTCGGTTATTAAAATTCATTCAACTAGAATTCTAATCACATTTTTGTCGTAGTGGTGAGTTAGTGAGAGTGCTTAATCTTCCAGTTGCAGAGAAACTAATCAGGATGCCTCTAATAAAAGGTTTGGATGCCGCCCATAATGCAGTCATTAGTCAAGCCAAAGCAGGCGCAAGCTTTGCACTTTGACCCAAACTGATTCAAGTGATTTTATAATACAACAGCCTGACTTTAGATACTTTCTCACCCTTTCTGTCTTTCATTTTGGAACTTTTCTGCACAATAGTTTCCTTCTTTTTCCCCTTAAATGGTAACTCGAGCTGTATTTTTCAAGTATTTAAAGGGGCAGTGTGTAGGATCTGGCGGTATGAAGCGGTGAGGTTGCAGATTGCAACCAACTGAGGCATCTCCCGTGTGCCAAGCGTGTTGGAGAACTAGGTTGGCCGACACAAAAACGTGAATGGCCCTCACTAGAGCCAGTTGTAGGTCATTTGGATCAGAGCCAGTGTTTAGAATATGTGTGTACAATGGAAGTGAGTGGGGAAGCGAGAGAGAAAGCGGCAGCAGCGAGTAACGTTATCGACCCCGGCCCAAGCAGGAAACGTTAACAGTGTTTGATTTGTCTGTTCTGGGCTACTGTAGAAACATGGCGGTGCAACATGGCGGACTCTGTGAGGAGGACCCGCTCCATATGTAGATATAAACGGCTCATTCAAAGGCAACGAAAACACAATGATATTCAGTTTCAGGTGATAATACACTAAAGAAAACATACTTATTAATATTATATTCCATTTATGCCAATAGATTCTCCTAATTGTTACACACTGGTCCTTTAAGTAAATTGAAAGGATGCTGAAAACTGTCCAAAAAGATGCAAAATATTTGGCAAAAGCAGATTTAATACCTCCCGAAAAGTCACAGGGGACTTTCTGCAAATTCATTACCAATACTAATATAGCGTAACAGTAAAAAAGGCTTTATTATCTAATCTCAATATCGAAATGAGTTTGTCAGTCATGACTTAGAGGACACAGAGTCTACTAATTGTATTTCCTCACACAGGTTATTACAGAGATAAAGATCTTGGCCATAAAGACAGGCCATGACTGTAAATGTTTAATCACCGTTTTTGGAACAAGATATACTGTACACCTTTTTGGAACAAACCCATTTGCTTTCAAAGTAATAAATAATATTTTAAAATTGATTCCAACATCAACTGCAAGTCAAAGTAAGGAAGCTGATGTGCTACTGTAGTTTTACTGTACTATATATTGTCCCTCTAAGACTAGTTAGAAGTTGTAGTTAAAAATATATCTGCAGCAAGGTTCAGGACTAAATGAACACAAGAACAGCTTTTATAGCTGAAGACAGATTACAGCTAGAGTTTATTATCCATAAAAGTATACTGTTATGAGCTTTTATAGCCTGTATCATTTCAATTGTGTGGCTGGAACGGTCTGCCAATCAGAATCCAGCACTTTGATTCTTCTGCAGATGTTTCTTTTTTCATATGCATTTAAGATATGGACTTACGTGTAATTACATTACTTTCTTCACATAAATCATTTAAACACACAGACAGTAGTGCTGAAACATTAATCGATTATTATTATGAAGTAATTTATCAAGCGAAACGCCCAAACATTCTCTGGTTCCAGCTTCTTAAATGTGATGATTTGCTACTTTTCTCAGTTTTTCATCATTGTCTATTTAATATATTTGTGTTATGATGTGTGACCTTTTGGGTTTTTCACCATTCTCTGACATTATTTTAGACTGAATGATAAGTCAATTAATGAAAAAATGAGGGCTGTCAAAAGTACTGCAAAGTATTGCATTTTTTTTCTGTTCAAAATGTACCTTAAAGGGAGATTTGTCAAGTATTTAATACTCTTATCAACATTGAAGTGGGTAAATATGCTTTCTTTATGCAAATGCATGTATATATTTTTTATTGGAAATCAATTACCCACACAAAACAATGACAAATATTGTCCAGAAACCCTCACAGGTACTGCATTTAGCAGTACTCGTGGGTACCGATAGAACCCATTTTAATTCATATATCATGAGGTCAGAGGTCAAGGGACCCATTTGAAAATGGCCATGCCAGTTTTTCCTCGCCAAAATGTTGCGCAAGTTCGGAGCGTTATTTAGCCTCCTTCACAACAAGCTAGTATGGTGGTATTGGTACCATGGTTGGTATCAACAGTTGGGACCAATGGATAGGTTTTTTCTAGTTTTATATGATGTCACTGTAGGAGCCATGTATTTTATTTTTTGGTATTTTATTTTGTAAGGTGTAATGTGCCTCCAAGCACTAGGGGGTGTATGGTGTTGGCAGAGGCTGACCTCAGGTAGCTCACATAAGCCACATGCCAGTTACCACAGGTGCAGCTGATTAGGAGAAGCAAACAGTTTTTGACTGTGCTTAGGACATTGTGTGTGCTATTGTGCTTTGAGGAGATCATGGCCTATGTTTATTATATTATTGTGTTTCCTATAAGGTTCTTTTGTGTGTATCAAAGGACATCGTGTGCTGTTTTGTCTCAACCAAGAGAGAAAAACGTATTAGAAGTGACGGACACGGATGGAAATGATGGGCAAATAAACGCCATGTTATAAAGTATTGGAAAACTGTATATCGTTTGTTCGGAGCACATGTCTTAACAACTCTCACCAATCAGCAGCCAGTGGCGGCTAAATGTATAGGACTTTAGTCAGTAAATTAACTCTAGCTTAAAAACTGAGCCAGCTACAACCTAAAAATTGCAAGTTAAGTTAATGTGTTTAGTGCCGTTTAAACAAATTTGCATTAACTTTGACAGCCCCACAAAAATATGATCACAAGTTAAACAATAAAGAAATAAATTGTAAGTTGCAGCAATAATGGGCAGTAAATTCTATTTTCTCTTTCATTTTGTCGTCATTCACAGAGACAAAAGGGTGTAGTCTTAATTTTTCTAAATACTTTGAGTTTATTGTACATGTTCGATGCATTCATTGGTTAAGTTCGTTTTTTTGCTCGCCTGCATGAGTCGAGCCACAACTGTTTTTCCTCTCTAGCCAAAGTGGTGATTTCTCAAGAATCTGCTGCTGGATGAGGAAGCACTTCTCACTTCCTTACTTCTCTTTACTAGTCCAGTCATTACCTGCCAACTGAGCTATGTGCACATTTTTTTGACACTTGTATGACATTCAAACTCAAAGAAAATATTCCGCAGTCTTTTCAAGGAAGCCACAGAAAAATCTACAGTATATTTCCTCCACATGCTCCAGAGTATAGATTTGGGAGTTTATTTCTCCACCCAACTGTAATGGCCCGAGTGGATTTCTCCTGACTTTTTTGCCCTATCAGCACTTTCGCAAAGTTCCCAGAAGGGAAATGAGATATAACCTTTACAGATAAATTATAATGAGCAAAGAGGTGCAGCAGTAAAGAGGACTCATCTTTTAGGCCAATTTAAACAAACACTAAAGACTGAAAGCTTCCACCTTCTGAAGAACTAGTCCCAATATATCTGATTGATTGCCCACATTTAGAGGAGCGATCTAAACATCGCTGGCAATTACTTTTATTAGTTGGGAGTAAATTTCAACATAGCTGTTATAGGGAGAAGACAAAATAACATAAAACATTTATGAAACAAATTTGAACTACCAAACACCATCTAAAGCACTGCCACAACACAACAGTGGGGCGTTACAGATGATGTGGCCTCTTTTCTCTCTGTTAATCCTCATATTAGTTTGACAACTTACATTAAAACATACTGATTGGTATTTATCATAATATGGCCTACCTTTGTAACTGTGATTACATTACTAATTTAAGTCATTTATAATGATGTGTTGACAAAGTTCTGGCTTTCCCATTCAGTTAAAGGATAAAGCTCATGTAAATGTATCAAATAGGGCTGTCAGAGTTAATAATAACGTGTTAATGCAAATTTGTTTCAACGCCACTAATGTCTTTAACGATTCTTTAGCGATTTTTAGGTAGTAGTGGGCTCAGTTTAAAAGCTAGAGTGAAGATACTGGTATCATATGAAACTAGAAAACCTAAGGAATCCATTGGTACCAACCAAATTAACACTCCAAACTTGCGCTACATTTTGGTGAGGAAAAACTGGTATGGCCATTTTCAAAGGGGTCCCTTGACCTCTGACCTCAAGATATGTGAATGAAAATGGGTTTTATGAGTACCCACAAGTCTCCCCTTTACAGACATGCCCACTTTATGATAATCACATGCAGTTTAGGGCAAGTCATAGTCAAGTCAGCACACTGACACACTGACAGCTGTTGTTGCCTGTTGGGCTGCAGTTTGCCATGTTATGATTTGAGCATATTTTTATGCTAAATGCAGTACCTGTGAGGGTTTCTGGACAATATTTGTCATTGTTTTATGTCGTTAATTGATTTCCAAAATAATAAATATATACATACATTTGCATAAAGCAGCATATTTGCCCACTCCCATGTTGATAAGAGTATTAAATACTTGACAAATGTCCCTTTAAGGCACATTTAGTACAGATAAAAAATGTGCGAATAATCTGCGATTAAATATGGACAATCGTGCAATTAATTGCAATTAAATATTTTAATCGATTGACAGCCCTAATATCGTCAATGTCAATATATTTATTGTTTACATATTTATTGTCAGTGAAGTCAGACCCTCCTTGTGTCTGTTATATTAAAGCCTGTTTTATTTTCAAAGTTCAGAAGGTCCCACTGTTTTCAAAAGAGTTTTAAAAACAGCTGACATTTTGATGAAGTGGCCATAATTGCATCATTACAAAAGAAACAGCTGTGAACTTCTACAAGACTTTTTGCATTATTCCAAAAATTGAACTATTACGTTCAACAAAAGCCTCAAAGAGTTGCATCATTAAATTATTTTCATGCAATTCATGTATGCGGGAAACCAGCAGGAAGTCCGCCAAAGAGCTTCACCTAGCTTAAACTAATGCTGTCTAATGCAACAGTGCTGCAATAAATCCTCCCTTCACGATGGTTCTAATGTTCAGATTTTGTTGAGTCAACTTTATGATCATTTTGGACGATGAAGTTTAAGGTGCTGTTGAACTCTATTGCATTAAACAGAGACGTGTTTCTGTTATTCAGCCTACCCTCATTGATATATACAGTATATGAAATAATACAAAACACCTGTTAGTATAATACAGTTCAACAGAACAACAAAATACATCCAAATTGAATGACCGCCTCTAAAATGTCAATAAAAACCGAACATTATAACCGTCATGAAGGTACTGTAGGACTACTGGCCTGCACAAGCATGAGACGGTAGTGACGGAAGTGTTTTAAATAGTATGATTTTGGTCAAATTGGCATGTGTTTGGGAAGTAGTGAGCATACGACTGGATAAATGAGACTTGGATTATAGTGCACGAGTTGTGTGAGAGTTTGTAAACAGAGTTTTGATATAGTTTTGCTGTTTTTAAACCTGGCTTCCAGTTACTTCATTTCATCAAGGATTGTGAAATATGTTAGTATGTATTATATGTCAGTATGCATGTTTGCTATGTATGTATGTATGTATGTATATATATATGTGTGTGTGTGTACTGTATATGTACAGTATATTTATCTATATGTGTATGTACAGTGGAGGAAATAAGTATTTGATCCCTTGCCGATTTTGTAAGTTTGCCCACTTACAAAGAAAAGAACGGTCTATAATTTTAATGGTAGGTTTATTTTAACAGTGAGAGACAGAATATAAAAAAAAAAATCCAGAAAATCAATTCATATAAAAGTTATAAATTGATTTGTATTTTATTGTGGGAAATAAGTATTTGATCCCCTAGCAACCAACAAGAATTCTGGCCCCCACAGACCGGTTAGATTAGTCCTCTCGCTTTAAGAAAGTACTCCGAATTGATTTTCTGGAATTTTTTTTTACATTCTGTCTCTCACTGTTAAAATAAACCTACCATTAAAATTATAGACCGTTCTTTTCTTTGTAAGTGGGCAAACTTACAAAATCGGCAAGGGATCAAATACTTATTTCCTCCACTGTATGTATAAACTGTATGTGTGTATATGTATGTATATGTGTACGTTTATACAATATATGTATGTATGTATGTGTATGTATGTATATGTATGTATGTATATACAGTACATATACCATACTATAATATATATATATATATATATATATATATATATATATATATATATATATATACATATATACATAAATATGTGTTTTTTCTTTAGTGTAGGATGTGCATGTGGTGTGTAGATGTTATGCATATACGTATGTATGTTTATGCATGTATATTCATCTGCATTCATCATAGTGACTTAATATGTGTGCTTTTTGTGGTCTGTCATATTATTGTTAAATCTTACTGACCAGTCCTTTATATATAGTGTTTTGTGTGATCACCTTTATTCACTGCTGTATTGCTGATTGTATGTCTACATCTCTTCGGTTCAAATAATAATACAAATTTGATCACAAAAATGCATCAAGGATCTACTCCGTGTTTGGATTCTCTGTTCACCGTGGAGGCATGCGAGAAAAACAAAGTTTTCTTCAAGAATTCAAGGGAACACGCTGTGAGTAATCGATATACAAATGGTCATTCTGTGGGTGAAGTATTCCTTTAATATATCCATGGTCTACTGCTGCACTGACTGACATAATACTTTATGTTGACCAGCACATAGTTTATTCTGTTTTTATTCTGCCTATGTCTGTAAAACACTTTGGTCAGCTCATGTTGTTTTAAATGTGCTATAGAAATAAATTTGACTTGACTTGACTTTTTTCTAACTTTATAATGCAGCTATTAGTCAAAGTTCTTAAGACTATTTTAACTTTTCCCATCATGCCACACTGACGTAACCATCTTTTGGCAACAAAAAGGCAAAATATAATGCAGAGTGGAGGGCACCATCTAGCTGGAGACACACAATGATCTCCACAGATTCAATTCTGGTAGAGTGGAACACTTTTGATACGGAGTGTAATGATTGTGGGGTTATAAAGTCGTGTTAAAAAATAATACAAAACATATGCTATTTAAAATGATGGATTATGTTCATCAATGCGGCAGTGTGCGAACGGGTTTTAATGGATTTTGAAAACAATGGGAGCCTGTGACTTCTGGGACATGGAGTAAACCTGCAGCCGAACCGACCGTAGCAGCATCTGTAACAAAATCATGTTCCCTTTGTTGTGCTGCTGGCTTCAACAGTTCAACTCTGGAGTTTTAGAAATACTGAGTCTGAGTTCCTTCTCTGTAACTCTCACAGTCACTGTCGTAAAGATTCTCGTACTTTTTATGTGTCAACATAAAACAATATATTTTTGTCAACACATACATACATAACTGCATTAAAAATGTCAACATTAAAGCTACTCCTTACTTATTACTGTACCATTTCCCTGTACAACACTGGAAAAGTAATTAAGGAGTAATACATATATAAGCTGTGCATACGGCCAAGCACCATTTAATTAATATAAACGGTGCCCAAAGTCTCAAATCGATTAAGAGCCACTCGCTGAAACACTTCTTTACAGACGCCTTTTGGGGGAGTGATTTTTCAATTGTCACAGATCAAAGAAAATCTACTAAAACTTTTTCCCAGGCTTTTGTTTCACAGCACATTCAAGTGATTTAAGGCTGCATTAGTAAAGACTTTGCCAACTTAGCTAAATCACAAAGTGGGGTACAACAGACAAGAGAGTGCCATCCCCCCTGAGCTTCAGTGGATTTAGAAGAGTTTCTCTCAAATACATTTTGATAGTCTAATAGGTAATTCTCTACCTGTAGGAAGTGACAAGTTAAATCATAAAAGATAAAATCTATCTTTTAAAAAGGTGCAATGTGAAAGAGCTGGCTAACATTGTCAACAGAATGTGAAGAGGTTACAGTTATGTCGAAGACGTCTATGTATTGTGTTGCAGAGATATCTACTGAAATGAGCGTGCTAACCGGCTAGCCCCGGCCCGTCCTGTCTTGTAATACCACTTGTACCTCGAGAGGCGATAGTGAGCCATTGTAGTGTCCAATCTGCCCTCATGAGAGGACGAAGAAGTAGAGCTGCCCCTAGGGCTTGTCAATCACGTTGTAGTATGTTTTGATAATTTGTTTAATGGATTACATCTAAAGTGGCAGAAACGAGCCACCATGGGACTATTATGCTGGGAGGAGAGTGTGCGGCGGCTCCGGGAGATGGACCTTCAGTTAGCAGTTAGCTCGAATTCAGCCGGCACAAACCCCAGAGCCAGGAGTCTCAGCTGGCTGGTGGAGCGCAGGATCTAACCTGTGGAACATCAGCAACAGAAAGTTTGCTGATTCAGCGGAGAGTTGGGGCAGTCGCTTGGAATCAGACCCCGGTGCTGGGGTTTGCACTGGCTGAATTTGAGTTGCTACAGCTCTGTGATACTCTGGCGACCTGTCCAGGGTGTACCCCGCCTTCACCCAATGTCAGCTGGGATCGGCTCTAGAGACCCCGAATGGGATAAGCGGTTACGGATAATGAATGAATGAACTCTGCTAACCGCTAACTCGTGAAGATTATGACAGTTGTTAGCAGCAGTGTTATTTTGAATAGTTCTCACAGTTTCAGCAGTTTGGTCGAATTTTGCGTATTCTTGCCTTGTTGTTAGTAAGTAGTTGGCTTTCTATTTGTTTGGAGCATAAGTATCATCCACATTTTAGAGAAAGGCAAACACTGTATTTAATGTATCACAAGCTGTTGGACATATAATGTAGAGCTTGTTTCACATTATGGTAGCAGATATAGAGCAGAAAGGCAGTTATGACTTTTGACCAATCAGTCTTCTTGCATAAGCCACACAGGGGCTAATCATTGGGTTTGTTTGTTTGTTTGTTGAGCTGAGACACTTCTTTCTGACTTCTTGGTGAAGGTATGTCCTCCAATATACTGTACTGTATACAATATATATTTTTTTTTAACCCATCAGTGTTTTTTGCATTTTTTTTGTGTGTGTTTGAGTGCTTACAGGCAATTTCCACAACAAGCATGTGGCCAGGTATTACACATTACACAAGTTAGTAAATGTAGCCGTTTCTGGATGGAGAACTAACTTTAGATATTTTTGCTGCTTTTAATATTATTTGTTATAAATCAATCACAGACCAGCTGAACTGGTTAACAAGGCTGCATATTGAGGTTTTACATGCAGACATAGCACACACACGTGTTCACTCCTTTTGAAGGCAAACATCTGTTCCACTCTGTACCTGTGTTTTGGTGGTATATTTAGGTGCACAGACTCACCTTCCCGTGAATCATTGGTCCCAGGGGGAGTCGCCGCGTTGCCATAGAGACCAGAACGCAAAACATTGCTGAGGAGAAGGCGACAGCGGCAAACACGAGACCCCAGGAGAGGCTGCAGAAGTAACAGGAGCTCTCGGCAGATGTGCACACCAAGACGTGCACCGAGGCGAGCAGCAGGCACAGGAGGTAGAAAGGCAGGGAGAGCAGGGCTGAGAGGACGGGAAGGTCCACTGCTGCGTCACCGCTCAGGGCTTCGGGCATAGCCAGCAGTAAGACCAACAGGAGCTGAAGGGCCAGGAGAGGGAGAGAATGGAGAGAGAGAGAGAGAGAGGAAGAACTTTTAATTCAACACTTACAACAACAGAAACCTACAGTATATTTGAACAGTATATACTGTATACTGTATATCCTTATATATATCCTATTTGGTAAAAACTCATTGAGATTAAAATCTCTCTTCCAAGAGTGACCTGGCCAAGAGGGCAGCACAAAAATGGTTACTACAATAAAAACAAACAACACTAACAGACACCTACAACTGTCACACACCACATGTGAACGAGCATGACATCCAGTTTGTATTGGTGGTGTAAGAAAATATCGATACACATGAGTATCGCAATATTATGTTGTGCGATACTGTATCAATTCTCCAAAACACTATCGATTTTTAATTAACCTCTTAAAAATCTTTCAGCCTGCCGCTATTCGATCTTTCAGAGGTTGTAGAGTGAAGACACTGGTATCATATGAACCCAAGGAATCCATTGGTACCAACCATGTCATACTAGGACAAATCGGCTCGTGGCTCTGCTTTAACTGTGCGAGAGCCTGTGGAAGTTTCTGACATATCAGAAATTCATCCGACTGTCCAACGACCGGTCTGGAGGAGTTAATCGGTCCTTGGTCCCCGCTGTAAAGTGCACGGCGAACGATGCCCGACGAAGCTACTATGAGTTGTGCGGCTCAAACTTTGGACCAGAAATGGGCTAAAATCGTACAGTACATGCCAAGTTTCAGGATGAACGAAATTCTTCTGCACTTACCTGAAACACGAACACCATGCCTGCGATCATGGAGTACATGTCGTACTTGCCCAGCTGTTTGCTGAGGGCCGAGCTCATGGAAGCCAGGGCCTCCAGATACTGCTTCAGCACCTTGTTGCCCATGTTGGTGAGCACTTCAGAGGTGTTGCCCTCCAGGAAGAGCTTCATCCAGCTCCCATGAGCCTTTTCTGCCACACGGAACTGCTCAAAGCCTGCCTCTGGAATCAGAGAGAAGTGGGGAGGAGGACACCGGTATCAACAACTGGCATGTTTACATAGTGTGGCTTTACAGTGAGCAGTAATCAGGGATTACTTGATGTTTTCTGTCAGGTACTCAAAGACTTGGCATTACTGTGATATGCTGTCAAACTTCTTGTTGGAACTTTAGCAGCTATAGATTTGTCAAAATGAGGACATTTGTAGCATCTCATTTATAACCTCTGTGGGTTTCCAGATGCGACGTCACATTCATTTTCCACTGTTTATTTATCACCTAATACCATCTGATGCATCAGGACAATTAAATTTATCTCCCAGGCCAAACAATCTGTGTTTTTCAATTATATAACTCCAAACTCTGTTGGCAGACTGCCTCCAAATTGAAAGCAATATTTTCAGTATCATATGAGCACACTGTTGTCAATTGGTGGCATTATTTATATCAACAATCTGTCACCGTATTGTGGCATATAGAGTGCTCCAGGGATGACGTATACTCAGATAGCATCACCTTGGCTCCCTTGACAAAAAGCCAATGGGATTTTTCCATCAAATTTTGGATTATTGCAGAAAATAAGCTCTGTGGCAAACAAACGTTTACAATACTTATACATTTTGTTTAGCAAGATAATCTTCACAAATGAATGCCACTTTTATCATTTTTGAAGCATGAATGCAATCACCAGAAGTAAAAAGCTAACGTTTGACTATAAACAAACTACACAACGGTCGCATGACTTCACATCACCACCACTAAGATAAAGGCGGACAAGTGTTCGGCGTGATGACGTTTAGTAGTCTCACTTAGCCACATGTTCACAACCGCCTTTTTAAAGACACGTAAAAGCTTCAAAATTCACATGTGGGGTATTTACTGATGTATGTTATGTCGTAGAACAAAACGTTAAAGGTGCTATTGATAACATTGATAACATTGAGCCACTACATAGATACGTAGATGTCGCCGTCTCCCTCCCCCGTTCCATTGCATTCACTTCACAACAAGTAGTTGCCAGGCACTCAAAGGGAAACGCATCCAGTTGTTTTTCCACACTGACTGGCAACTTTTATCGCTGACGACACAGAGATACCACGTGATACCAACACTGTTATTCTATCGACTCACAAGCCTTGTTAGAAGTGGGAGCCAAACGTCAGATATCTTCAACAGAAATAAACAAAACATTCATTTTGGACCCGCCAAAATGTTTAAAATGATAAATTCAAGTCATAATAATTTGTTTTTAGAAAACAATTTACTTTTTATCCTTTCTAAAAGCTCTGTGAATATAATATAGATTTTTTTTTTATTTTAAATATTCATCTACATAAAAATGTTACCTTTATCCATAGACCTTATTTCAGACATCTAACCAAAAACCCATTCAAAAAACTCATTGACTTTGAGACGAGGGAACCCAAAGTGCTTAAATGCTAACTCATTTCCAGGTTTTAGGACTCATTCCTGCAACACTCTATTAGCAACGTTACAACCATGGCTAGATGCTAAGCTACGACTGGATGGAGTTGGAACCACTGGCAGAAATTATATTTTTTTTACTATTATCTACCATGAAAAACGTGAAGAAAAGTTAAGGCAGTCTGGAGTGCTTTGTCTCACTTCTCTTCAGACTGCTGCATATCCTGCTGTATTTCATCATAAAGAAAATACAGGCATTTTCTTACTATTTGTTTCCTTGTCTTGTGAATAAGAATTCCTATTTATGACTTCATCAATCATTCTGATGCATGTTGGATGTTTTAAACGGGAAATCTATTAACTTTCAGTATTTTCTTGTTCCGTTTCCTGTGTCGATAATGTTCCTTAAATTGAAAATATAATAATATGCCTGTGGTAAAAAAAACATTTAGTCCTGAAAAAGCAATGTATAATTTGTCAGGATCCTAATGATGACAAGCTATGACTCATTCACATGTTTACTCAAAGTAGACGAAATGATGCCTGCTTTCATTTCACTTCAGTGCTTTAGGAACACGTTCAAGGACAAAGCAATGTGGAGGATTGATTTGTGGTATACGTCAGAGAAACACACACACACACAGACACACACACTCCTAAAAACAATATTTTGCAGTGTAACACCTATCTCAGCAGCATAGGCATAGGGGTGATAAATAGTGACTGTGGCTTTGCCAGACAGAGGGGTTGGTAGAAATATTAGAACCTTAAGCCACAGGCATGAATCACACAATATCGATGGCCCTGGCCGTGTTTCATCTGTCTAAAAGTACAGGGATTGGTTAATGGCCCTCCAAGATGCCTGAGGTTAGAAGCACAAGAAAACACAATATGAAGATTGAAACAAAGCAGACAGTGATGGATTTACAAATTACTTTTATAAGGGCAGTCCAAATTTACTAATACCTTTGCTTTGTAATGTATTTAATTGGGCCTTGGATAATAGACAATATGTAGATACTTGGGCCTTATTAAAGGGACAGTTCGGGTGTTTTGAAGTGGGGTTGTATGAGGTACTTATTCATAGTCGGTTTATTACCTAAACTTCCGGCACGCCCACAATTTGGAGAAACAGACAGGAGTACTGACATAGGACATTGATACCTTTAACAATAACACAGAGAATTAACATCTTGAAAACAAATATCTTACCAAGACTAATATTTTGTTGTCCAAAACATGCCTAATCATAGACCTAAAAAAACAATCTTTAGTACATTTATTTGGAAAGGATGAAAGCCTTGTATAAAACTTAGTACAACCAAAACAACCGAAGTGCTTGGGGAACTGAGGAGTGAATGTGTAACTGTGTGAATGTGATCAGGGCATTCCTGAACAAGAGAGAGAGCATTGCTCTCAGTGAATCTCCCCTGAATATATAAAGGTTAAAAAAAAAGAAAGAAAACTGTCTCTTCCCAATTTAATCAGTTATGACTATGCTGTTTTAATTAAACCAATCACTGTCTGGCTATGTTATGATTCAGTAACAAAGTGGAAAGAAATCCAACAAATGTGGGAATATTGTAACAGGTTTTTACAGGTTTTTAACAGTCTGTTAAAATCACAACTAAGGATAATGAAAGAACTTAAAAACACATGCATGAAGAATACAATAATGGCCATAGGTAAAAAAAGGGAAAAAAAATACAAAATCAAACAATTTTTAAAAAGATCTAATGTTTTGAAAAAGATTGCAATGTAAAAAAAAAATCACATATTTATAATCATTTACAAATGAGACGTTACCTGGCAAAAAAATGTAGGGCTAAATAATCCAGTAAAGGAGATACACCCATTAATAGCCCATATAATAAGAATATCCACTATGGTGAATACAAAAACATATTGGACCGATTTATTGGATTGTGGAAGAGGAATCTAGGAGTCAGAAAATCCATTTGGGAGAGTGAGCTGACTTTAATTACTTTTACTTTGGATCTAGTTATTGCAATCTTGATTTCAGAGTGATTACTGGAGGGGATTAAAACCATCAAATAAACAGTATAAAAAAAGAAACAAGGCAGACAGACAGAGGATGTGGCAGAGAGACGTGGAGGTTGTTTAAACCTTGTATCACCAGAGTTGAACTTGTAAAATGTTCTTACTTTAAGACAAAGATTGCAAAAACCAAACAGAGATTGCACAATAATGACTAAGTCCTAAAATATCCGATTGCGTCACACTCAAACTGAGGGTGTCTGGGCATTATAAATCTTTTCAAAATGTTGTTTCGATTGAAGTACTTTTTGTCTCCCTGATGAAACAAATGTGAATGCTGAAATCAGCAACATTTCTTTTTCAGAGAGAAGGCAGCTTTCTTTCAGGCGACTTCTTTCCCTTCCAGTAAGATTTGACCCCAACAGGTGTCCGACTGCGATGCTACTTAAAATATCATCCCAGGCGAGTTTCCCAGCAGTGACAACTATTACATTCTACTGCATAACAGCTTCATGATTACCCAAGTGGACAGATTCAAAAAAATCAACACATCCAAATGTAGGTCTGCTGAAATAATTTCCATTTCATCCCATCACTATGGAAACCAGGGACTAAAATAGAGTGGAAAATGTGCTGCCAGAGCGGTACGTTTTTTAATGTGAAAGGAAGTAGTTAGTTTTAAATCAAGTTTTGAAAATGCAATATTTGCTGATTACCACACTCGCAAGTTTGTGGCAGTTGAACACATTTTCTTTTAGAGAGGATACTGAACATTTGTCTTACAATCCAACATAGGACACACAAGACAAAATGTACTGAAAATTGGGACATTATACAAATGTCTGTATGACTGAAGACGGAACAAAATGTATTTAAAAGAAACTTTGAGAGAGCAGGTTATTTTATATTTGATACTGAAATATAATTTGTTAAAGAGGACCTAATATGCTTTTGGGATTTTCCCCTTTTCTTTTAGTGTGTTATATAGTTTTTTGGGCATGTAAAAGGTCTGCAAAGTTACAAAGCCCAAAGTCCACGCCAAAGGGAGATCCTCTCCCCCACAGAAACACTGCTCCTGAACTGCCTGAAAGGCCTTGCTTGAAGTCCCGTCTTTTCTTCTGCAACGTGGTGATGTCACCAAGTAATACTTTGCATAATACCTGCCTAGCGGCTAGTTTGGCACGCACTCAAACAAAGCTAGTTAGAGCAGAGCTGGAGTGGAGTGGAGTCCGTGGAGTTTGGTTCAGTTGACCAATCACAACAGAGTGGGCCAGCTGACCAATCAGAGCACACTGGGCTTTTTTTTTTGGGGGGGGGGGGGGGGGGGGGGGGGGGACATGCTAACATGCTCACAGCTAAATTTCAGGTGCAAACTTGTATTTGGGGTTTCTACTAAAACATGTTTACGTGCTTTAACGTTGAAAAAACGCTTAATTTTTTTCATGCCGGCTGTGCTGTAGCACCTTTGTCCACGCTTTGTTTGAGCTCCTGCCCCCCCACACCCACCAGTCTTTTCTCATTGGTCAGCTGGCCCACTCTGTTGTGATTGGTCAACTGAACCAAAATCATTAGGACTCCACTCCAGCTCCGCTCTAACTAGCTTTGTTTGAGTGTGGGCCAAACTAGACGCTAGTCAGGTATTATGCAAATGTGTTACTTGGTGACATCACCATGTTACGGAAGAAAAAGGCAGGACTTCAAGCAAGGCGTTTCAGGCAGTTCAGGAGCAGTGTTTCTGTGGGGGAGAGTAACTCCCTTTGGCGTGGACTTTGGGCTTTGTAACTTTGCAGACCTTTTACTTGCACAAAAAACTATATAACACACTAAAGGAAAGGGCAAACGCATAATAGGTCCTCTTTAATATCAAAATTTACAAAATTCAGTGGCAATCCATCTTGTAGTTGTTGAGATATTTCAGACCAGACCAAAGTGGTGCACAGACCGACCGACCTACAGACAGAGCCATCAGCAGTGCCACTAGCATGATTGAAAAATGAGTATACATTCCCGTTGGGAAGAGGCTCCTTCATACTAACCATGTCCTCCATATGGCCACCCATCTATCCATCTCCCATCCCAGTCATTCGTCTACAGGATTCTTGACCCCATTTGAAACTTATCTTACTAGCTATGCAGTTAATACTTCACGTTAATCTTCTTACAGATCCAGGGTGTTGATTTTAAATCAGTCCTCTAATGCTTTTTATGGACTTCTAACATTAGGAGTGAAATTTCCATATTTTCTTGTCATCAGAGTTGTTCTAGCTGTTTTTGTGCCTCTTTCTGTGTTCAGAAAATTTATTTTATATGTAAGCAACCTTGGCACCACGTATTATCTATTTGGTCATCATGTCAATAGTATTCCATGTTCACACTATATAACTGATTTATTAAAAAAGATTTTTTAGGCAAAACAGCTTCTTAGAAGATAACGAAATTTCAAATGAAATGCTACATGTCCAATTATTTGCCAAACAAGCCAGTTATCAAAGAGTCTTCTTTCCGCCTCCTTCCCTCTGTCTCATTTAAAACGATAAGACAAATTACTTCTGACCGATCAAACATTAGCAATGGTAATTGCTGCCATTGGTGTACCAAATGTTTGTGAAAATGAGGGACGGCAACAAAGAGACAGACGGAGAGGGAGACGTGGGGGAGAGGCTGCGAGATGGATAACGCTGACAAACAGTGTGACCCCGAGATAAAAGTAGGGAGCACGACTCAGTGAGGATATGTGCATGCATTAGCACAAAGAGTGGGCAGCATTAATGTTCAAGAACAGACCGCAGACTGTTTGTGAGTCTCCCATGTGGAATTTTCGCAGCTGTAAGGTCATTTATTCACAGACTTAAAGAAATCAGTATACGGATTACAACCTGACATGACAGGAACAGGTCTGCCTGTTTCTCATGCGGATACCTGGTAGAGCTAGGTTCAGTCTTTCTTATTCATAAACCTGCTGTTGTATCATATGGTCAGAATTAATGGCAGTTGTTAGTACCCTACTTCCTGTAAATGCATACTTGAATCATCTGCAACTACGGAGAAATAGCAAACATACCGTAAACTGAAACATTTGGAGGATAATCTAATATTTTCAATCTTTTCACTACCATTAGGGACCGTTAACCAAAATAAAATCATGCGTTTCAATGGATTAATTTTCATGTAAGACAAGATGAAATTTCCAAAATGTGTCTTTGTATAAAAGATTCCAGTGTTGATGAGCTTTGGTTTGATGAATCGTTTGAACTTGTGAGATGATTCTACCCTCGTCTTATTCAGACTGCTTCAGGTTAAACGCTGCTTTGATGTAGTCGACAACATGGTGTGAATAATGACAAGATGGAATTCTACTCACAGCAAACCATTTCTGAGTCAATATAAGTCTGCGCCATCTGTGTTTCTTCAGTGAAAACACTGCGAGCACAAAACTGGGAGCGGAATGCAAATAAAACAATCATCTAAATAAGACAGTGATCCTCTTAGTCTGAGCTAACATATGTTATCTCAAAAACTTATGTGGAGTATTCAGATTTTACTAGCAGTAAAAGAGACCTGTCAGAACATGTATACACCTACATTTCATTTCTTTAAAGCAGCATTAACCATTTTTTTTGGCCACTTGGGGGCAGCACCACATTGGCATATTATAATATTGCAGAGTCATTGTAGCTAAGGACGTCACGAGAACTAATATGAGAACTTCGGTACCAAGTCGATACCAAAATTCTGAAAATGTGTCGGTACTCGTTTTTCTACGGTACCGATAACGTCAGAGCTCGAGACTAACTCCCGTTGTCCAGGGGACGATAGAATATGTGTTTTGGACACAGTAAATTCACCATCGCTGCTTCTGAGGGACATATCCTATTTTTTCCCTGATAATGCTACATTGTGAACAACAAATCCGAGTTGAAATCGGCATGACGACAGCAAGTTAACATTAGCTGTTAGCTCAGTGCAGGACTGTGCTGCTTACCGGCTGCAGTTAACAGCTAACGTTAATTAGCTCTCGTCCTGCCGATGTCAACACAGAAGGGGCAATTGATTTACATTATGATGCATTCAGGCTAGTCAGTAAAAATTAGCATTGGGCGAAGGTATATTCTAACGTTATCATGGTGTGTTCACATCTAATCTTGTAAAATGTAGTTTTTGGCTAGAAACTTGAATGAATACAGTTGTTTGGAGGAGATGTTTTCACAGCAGGATAAAATAGATGATAGAGAGGGAATTATGACCTGTTTAACTTAAAAAACCCAGTATGCAAATGGTAATAAAGGAGTGGATGTTGAAGTACATCGGAATTATTGTTTTACTCTTGTTTTTTACAGTGGTATTGAATTGGTATCGCTAATCATGGAATTTCACAGGTATTGCTATTGACTACTAAATTTCTGGTATCGTGACATCCCTAGTTATAGCTAATGTGTTAGCAAACAGCTGTGTATAAAGTACAGTATACGCATCCAGCAGACACAGAACAACATAATATTTTCTCTCCTTTTAGCTCTGTTTTTGGTCTCCACCAACTCCTGAGGGAAAATCTGGCTCTTTAGCTGCTAAATACTCCAACATTTTCACCAGATAGTTGCTAACTCTGTCCGTGTGCTGTTTGGTGGTGCACATGTCATGTACAGTGGGTTTATCTGAGCTTTTTCACTTACAACAGCTGATGTTGATGAGAGCTGTGAGAGTGAACTAAAACAGTAAAGCTCTGGTCCGTAAAACCCAGAGACGGTGTATAAGAAGTGGATATAGTCACCATGACATCGCCCATTGGTTTGTGGACTGCTGTTTTGAAGCCTCGAGTTCCACATTTTGGCCGTCGAAATGAAATGAAATGAAACTAGCGATTTAGACCATAAACTCATGTTTGCAATGTTTACTGAGGTAATGAATCAAGTGAGAAGTAGGCTCATTTTCTCATAGACTTCTATACAATCAGACTTCTTTTTGGTACCAGAGGAGTCGCCCCCTGCTGGCTATTGGAAAGAATGGAAGTTTAAGGCACTTCTGCATTGGCTTCACTTTTCAGACCTAGAGGTAATCCACAGGTAGAACCAAAACAATGTGCTGAAAAACGCTAAAACACTCTTTAGATATAAGAGGAATAGCAGAGTCAGGTGATCATTCTCTATGGGTTTGTCACTATAAGCGACCCCATATATTCAATTAATCCATAGTTAATAGAAAAATATGAATTACTGCAGCTTTAAGTGTGATGGAGTTGAACATGAGTAGCAGGTCACAGAGCTCATGTTGCTCTGTTACCATGCATATTTTTGAATAATGACCCACATAAACTAGATTATTAGGTGAGTCAGTTATTGGAATTTGAGGCAAGTTGTGAGGGAAAAAGCATTTGTATTCTGATACTGCATGTGCTGAACATTTTTTATTTTTTGGCGTTTCAAAAAGATGGCCCCATTAACTTCAGTAGTTTGGGAGAAGTCGGAGATGGAGTAATGGGAACTGACCCGATGTGTGTTTGGTGGTTCTACCAACTTCAATAGAGTGAGAAAAAAATGAGAATTTTGGAAAGTACTATTCCTTAAATTTAACAGTTTTCTTACTATTGGCAAGAGTCACTTTACTGTGTGCAAGGGAAAATGTAGCTACTGAATACTATTAGCAGTCTGTGAGCAATGCAGCATAATAATGAGACTCACTGTCAGACAAGGTCCTGGCTTTGCGGGCTTTAACGAGTCCAGAGGTTGGACGCGGGGAATTTGTAACTCACCTTTCTCATAGTCGGGCGTGCTGTCTTTGAGCAGGCAGCTGAGCTGGTGGCCATTGAGATGCAGGAAGCGCAGTTGGTCTCGGAGTGAGGTTTCTTCCAAGACACCCGGGATGACGCGGCCCACGCTGTTCTGAGATATGGGCAGGCCGAGTCCCAGGGCCAGGGTTGGAGTCAGGTCAACCTGCTCCACCACTCCAGGCTTCTCCATTCCCACTGACACCACGGGGCAAAAAAACACACAAGCAAAACAATGAGCATCTACTGTGCCTGCAATACATGATGGTGAAATAATAACACATGAATTAAGTGCATTATTTAGCATTTTCATGTTTTGGTGATGTTTGTTTTGCTGTGTTGTTTTCCAGCCTTCACTTGTCAATCACCTTGTGTAAAATTCAAGGAATCTGATTATAACAACCATCGGGCTCTTCTTCTATTTATTAGAAAAATAGTTGTAATTTAAAATGCACCCTCTGCGTGCCAGTGGATTTTCCCCTTAAAAACCTGCAGTGTCAGACACAGAAAAGCCTTCAATAACTTACTAAATGTTGAATCAAAATTGTGTTACATCAATCAATGATAGCGGGCAGGAAAATGGATATTTTTTAATAAGAATAAAAGTCACATTTTATCACTCTAAAGCAATCCACAGACAAAAACTGTTTAAATGATGGACACGAGGAAATGGCTCAATTTTCATATACTGTCTGCTGTGGAACATTCCTCCGTTTACACAATAATAGCTTGTCTGAAAGAATTTCACAACACTCATCGAGATAAATTTGAAAAAGGAGGTAATTCTCCTAGAGTCATGAATCTTACACAAACACTAACAGGGAGAAATCCCACGCCTTTGTGTTGTTTGGAAGTCAGCGATTATGTATAATGTATTTTACTGGGACATCATATCACTCTAATCATAGCAGCTACAGCATCTCATTGCTGCTGCTTTCTCTTTCCCCTCAGGACAGTCAAACTGAGGGCAGAGCGTGGTGGAACATCTACAGCCGTTTTTCCAAAGTTGACTCTCGTTTTATTTATTAAAGCAAAACACAGTAGAGACATCTTGTTTTTATGATTAGAATCATGGCATTATTTCATTTGTATTCTGACATAGAAAATCTGAATCTGAACGCAACAGCACAACCAACAATCCTCATAATTACACTTGTTTCAGTGACTGTGGGAATGACCATGTCTTAACTTGTAAAACAACTAGGGCTGTAAAAGTTAACGCGATAACAATGCATTAACGGCAATTTGTTTTAGAGCACTAATTTCTTTAACGCATTAACACAACTTGCGATTTTACGATTGTAGCGGGCTCAGTTTTAAAGCTAGAGTGAAGATACTGGTATCATATGAAACTGCAAAACCTAAGTAATCCATTGGTACCAACCATGTCATACTAGCTTGTTGTGAAGGAGGCTAAATAATGCTACAAAGTTATGCAAAATTTTGG